>NW_009713192.1:84361-128546 GCF_000703405.1 Apaloderma vittatum | reverse complement strand
TCCAGAGAGACCTGGACAGGCTAGAGAGTTGTGCGGGAAAAAATTTAATGAAATATGACAAGGGAAAGTATAGGGTCTTGCATCTGGGTAGCAACAACCCCAGGTTCCAGTATAGGTTGGGGAATGACTTATTAGAGGGATCCTGGTGGACAGCAGGATGACCATGAGCCAGCACTGTGCCTTTGTGGCCAGGAAGGCCAATGGCATCCTGAGGTGAATTAGAAGGGGGGGGGTTAGTAGGTCACGAGAGGGTCTCCTTCCTCTCTACTCTGCACTGGTGAGACCACATCTGGAATATTGTGTCCAGTTCTGCGGCCCTCAGTTTAAGAAGGATAAGGAATGCTGGAGGGAGTCCAGCGTAGAGCAACCAAGATGATTAAGGGAGTGGAGCATCTCCCCTATGAGGAGAGGCTGAAGGAGCTGGGTCTCTTTAGCTTGGAGAAGAGGAGACTGAGGGGTGACCTAATTAATGTTTATAAATATGTAAGGGGTGCGTGTCACGAGGATGGAGCAAGGCTCTTCTCGGTGACAACCGACGGTAGGATGAGGGGTAGTGGGTTTAAACTGGAACACAAGAGGTTCCACCTAAATTTGAGAAGAAACTTCTTCTCAGTAAGGGTAACAGAACACTGGAACAGGCTGCCCAGGGAGGTTGTGGAGTCTCCTTCTCTGGAGACATTCAAAACCCGCCTGGATGCCTTCCCCATTCTCAGTGCCGTACATTTTAAGGAGAAAGCCTGTACGTGCCCAGCACCGTAATAAAGAATACCTGCTTAATAACTTCGGTTATCGAGTTTTTCTGAGCTGTAAGGTAGCGTAATATACACCCGTGTGGTTTGGTGTATTGCTTCCTTGCTTTGCTTGGCGGTTGTAGTCTAGGTTGATGTGTGATGGATGATTAAGCTCCACAGTTCTGTGGCGAGACCATCATGGGTGGATGCTGCGTAGCCCCAGTTTGCCTTGCTGCCACCTTTGCTCTTGGAGCACAAGCCAAATGTTTGCTCTTCCTGGGGGTTCGGCTCCAAAATGAGGGAGCTTTAATTTTGTGACTTCAATCAAGGATATCTCGTGAAAGATAGCCCAGATCCTTAAGGCCTTTTTCCAGGGCATTGTACCCACTGCTCTGGCAAATGGCTGGAGCCGGGTCTGCTGAGTCGATTGTACTCATCGCTGAGATTCAGGATTAAGCTTTTCAGAGCCACAGTTATCTTTAACAAGCAGCCATTACTTCAGTCAGCTCCGAGGGCACCAGCTAGTCTTTCCACTTGACACTTCCCTAGGTGTTATATCAGCTCAAGTTTGTATTCCTGTGCTGCGTACATCTGCATTATATGATCTAATCACTGATTTACAATAGTTTTTCTCTTGATGGTTTTATATTTCAATAGCCTCCTTGTCATGTAAATTTGCATGAATGCTCATCGCAGGTGTTCTTAGTAAGAGTAAAGGATCCAGCAGTCCCTTCAAGTTGCTAAGAGGGTTCTGCCTCTCCCATCTTGGAAGATTTTACAGATATCTGGGGCCAAATGTCCTATAAGCACAGGTATTAGCTGCACAGTGTCCCCCTCCTTCTCGGGATCCATTTATATTTTGGGCAGCTGACTTTGATTGCTCATGACAAACCATCGGTTACTGTCTCTGGCCGAGCTTTCCCAGCATGTCCAGTCTCAGCCTCATCTTTAGCCTCTGCTCGTACCATAGTTTTGCTATCAAGAGCTAACCAAGTAAAGAACCCAACCTGTTGATCCCATCTGTCCAACATCCAATCAGTTACTGAAAACAAGGTCAACTCTTAGCAGCTTGTCATTTCCTCCCCTGTCCCGTGAGGGGAATGCAGCACCTCCTCCCTCTCCACATCATGAAATTTTATCCCTCTCCGGGTTCTCCCTGGTCTACTAATAAACCCTCGTTCTTCATCAGATTTTAGGTTACTTCCTCCTCTCCACAGCGTCTCCCACCTTGATGAATCCCACATGCCACCCCATAAGTCCCCCTGCTCCCAGGCATGTCCCTCCCCGAGAGCTTCCGAGCATCCTACACCGCCTCCTGTGGAATTAAGGCACATTCGCCTAAACTTTAGTTCTAACTGCAAGGCAACCATCTTGGCTAAAACAGTGCCAGAGCACTTGGCCCTTTCTTATGGTATTTGATCTGGGATAACTATCTCAAATTACTTAATTGCCTGCATAGCATTGTTCACACCTGGGAACATCAAGAAAGTTTCCAGGACAACACGCAGCTGGTCTGGAAGGAGTTCTCCCCACAAAGGTTTCTAAGATAACCTTAAAGGTCAGTAGCCTGAAGGCAGCTTGATGTTCTGGCTCTAAGAGAAAATCCCACGGAGCACAGAACGAAGCGGAGATACTGTGGTCAAGCTCTGTGGACACAAAGGAACCCAGAGAGGTCATGGAGCCAGCTGACTGCACATTTACTACCCTGGACCAAGAGTCTGTCATCCTTTTGGTAGATGCTGTCCTGTGGGTGAACTATGTTCATTATAATCTCATAATACCAACACCTCCATCCCAAAAGCTACCTGCCTCGGAGGTATGACCACCCCTTACTGAGCTCGCATGTTGAATTTTTCTAGTCTATACTTTTAAATGCAAAGCGAGGGAAGTTTACACCAATCAAATAAAGATATGCACACTTAGAGCCACTCAGTCTCCACCTGAAATGTAAGAAATAATATAAAAATGGTCCAAGAGAGGGGGGGATGTTAGGGAAGATACCACCATTGTCAGGAGAGACACCACCATGGACCACCTCTGACTCTTGGGATCACTCGATGGGCCAAGCCTCACTTCGCCCCCATTCGGATGCCTTTGGGTAAGGTCCGAACACTCAGTCTCACCAAGCGCTGCCCCTGGATGCTTAAGAAATCTTTACACAGCTGCTCGTCATCTAATACATCTGTAACTTTTGCAGGTGCTTTGCAGACAATCCATATCACCTATCACTGGCAATCAAAATGAATGTTTGTATCTGTTGCTTCAATATATTGTATTTGATTTCGCTCTGGCCGTGTGAATCCCTGCTGACCCTGTATCCACAGAGTCTGGCCGAGCAATTATCTCGACACCATCATTACCCCTTTTTGCATTTACTCCCATTACAGAGCTTACATGTGTCAAATCAAAGTATGTCATCCTCAGTAGAAGTGTTATTGATACTGGATTTGATGAAGTGCTGAGCTATGGAAGTCACTAAGACGAATTTTTATTTTCTACCTATATCCTAGAAAAAAATAGACTTTAATTTCTTAGCTGGTGTCTCGTCCTGAATTGTACTCGGTCGAGCTACAATGATCCCGGAGGTGAGATTAAGACACAAACGAGGTCAACGTTGTGTTTTCTTTTGCGTATTTGTTCTTCAAGTGCAGAGAGAGAGAGAAAGGGGGTGGAGGGGGGCGGGGGGAGAAAGAGAAAGGCAAAAGAAGAAGAAACCAATACCACCACGGAGTCCAGCGGTGTCCTGCAGGTCCATCGTTGGTGGGGGAATATTGTGACTAGGTGCTGGTCTGCACTTCTTTTATTTCCATTGTCCTTGCCTTTTCTCCACCTTTTCATGGGAACCAGGTGGGATAAATCTCCTCCTCCTGCTGCATGCACGCTGCTGTCTGGTGATGTCTGGTGGTTGTGGGTCGGGATCTTCTGGAGGAAGGCTCCTAGTCTTCCTTGCTATGTACTTTTCCCCTTTAGCTCAAAAATGCTGAGCCGGCTGAGCCGGTGGCTACAAGGCTGCTTTATACCAGATGGCCAGGTGGCTGCTCTTGTAGTGACAATGGAGTTCGTGTTTCGTTACCTAGAAGCCCATGAGCAGTCCCTGTCCTCCAGACTCCTTTGCAACAGCCTGTCAGTTCCTTGCTGAATTATTGCTGTGTCTGCCATGCTTCACCATATTCTCTGGCAGAATGTTGCAGAAGGCCTCCTCTACAAGCCATGCTCAAGGCCTCGCAGGTGTTAGTTGCTGCTAATGTTGCAGAAAGTTGGTTAATGACTACGGCAGCAGTTTGGGGTGATAAGCCTTGTAGTTGTGACCTGCGTGTCTTTGCAACATTGAGACAATCCTTTCTTTCTTTGAGTCCCGCGCCTGCTCATGGAGCTGTTGCAGTTGATGCACTTGTAGCAGAAAAGCTGCTATTGCTGGTTTTAGTAGCGTATCTCTCCATCCAGCTCAATCTCCCCCCTCTGACTGAAGACAAGGACTAAAGGAGGGGGTTTCCTCCTCTGGTCCCTTTTATGTCTTGCAGAGGTTTGCTCCGCCCCTTTTGCAGGGCATTGTGGGGAGGAAGGAGGGGTGTGGGCATGGGTGTGACCTGGAGTGTGGGAGCCTCTGCCTGTGGTTGTTTTGCTCTGGGCTAGACGTGACGTGACGTGACGTGACGTGACGTGACGTGACGTGACGTGACGTACGATGTTACCGTGGGATACTCACAGTGACACCAGATGCAGAGTCACTAGCACAGATGAAGCAGCAACCAAAAATCGCAGCAAAAATATTTGCAACAATTTCTGCAGATAACTTTGTCCCATTTTATTTTTCCAGAAATGTAGATTTTCCTGTAAAAAACCTTATCCTGGGAGCAAATGTGTTCACTTGAAAACTACTTTTTTTCTTTCCTATTTTGCATTGGACTTCTGTTTTCACTTATTTACTTAGTCTCCATGTCTTTTTTCTCTATATGAAAGCATGGCAAAAACAAGGCAACAATTTGCATCAGCAGTCAAGAGACCATATTTAGGTTGAGAAAACATGAGTACCTATGAAGTTTTTCTTATGTACGTTTTCCCATTTTTTTATATTAGTAACTTTGCAATGCCACTAGATTTTTGGTGCAACCATTTCCATCCTATTTTACATATAAATAAGTTTTCCATAGAAAATATACTATGAATTTAGATAGTAGAACAGATTCTATTAGTCTCTGTTTTTCTTGCAAAATATTTATATAAACATTGCAAACAATGTCTTTTTTTTTTGCCAGCATTTGCAGCTCACTTCCACCTTCCATGCTTTGTTGATGAAAGCTTCTTCTTTACCTATCAATGAAAGTGTTCAAAGCATCCATATTTAACAGTAAATTTATTTGTATTCCTTTGTCAAAATACAAAAAAATACTGTGTCCATGTAGAAAACTATAAGAGCATCTTGAAGGGTGTCCTCAAGTATGTAAAGTTTTGAGGCTGTAACATTTTACTCTTGGCTGTCTGGAGTGAGACTGAGAACTCTGATGCTTAGAGTTAATATACATAGGGTGAAATGTTTGGAAATTAAAAACCACATGACAATCCATGCATTGAGCAAGGATTGCTTAACTGAATGATGTGGAAATTCTATCATCATATGCTGTAAATTATGCATCTCTTTAGGCTTTAGTTGCCCTTCTCAGAACTGGAAGGAGTCATAGTTTTCTATATCTGACTCACAATTTATAAATCTACTGAAGGAGAAAGCACCTTGCCCCCTTTTCTTTCACTGTCCAAAGCGATAAGTAGGACTTTCTTTCTAAAGAACAGCTCCTGGGAGCATACACCCTTTATACCGGTCTAGGTAGAGCTCAGGAGGGGAGAGACCTGAATTCAACTTCCCTCAGGCAAAGATTCAGATCATATTCTCCGCATCTTGAGTAACAGAACTGGGTCTCTCTGAGGGCACTTGGGTACACGATAAAATTCTAGCTCAAAGTTGGGAGTTTTTTTCATCTGTTATAAAGCAAAACAATCATCTTTCTGCACAGTAATGAGTGATATCTTAAGAGATTCCAGTAGAGTCAATAAAAAGATGGAAACAATTAGAGGTCATATTTCAAAGCCAACAGTAGTTTTTCAGGATGCAGTAGTAATTTTAAGAAGAAAACACAGGGAACAAAATGTCAAGGTATTAAAGTAATTCACAATAGAGCTTGAGATTTCTCCTTAAAGAGTCTAGGTCCAAACACCATCTGTTAATCAGATAGTGGTTTGCTTCCTGAAGGGACCATGATTTTATTCAGAGGGCCAAATTCCATTGCGGATTTAGTCACATTCTGTGTACCTCAGTGAGACAGTTATGGCTCAAACTCCCATCCTTTAGGAATCTGCATGATGGGTTTTTCGTTAATGATCTTCCACAGAAGGACGTACTGAATTTAAAAAAAAAGTTATTTCTTGCAAAGATAATAAAGTGTGAAGCAACAAGAATGATGCTTCATGTTTTAAAGAACACAGAAACAGCCCAAGCTTCTTACATGGTGGCATACTTACAGACTGAAAATAAAAGAACAGGAAAAATTTCAGCAGGCTTAATTTCCACTCTCCTTGGCAGCTCATGGTAACTGGTATTTTAGGTTGAGATTTAATAAAAACTACTCAGTGTTGTGAGGTACTGCTTTGAAATGAACATCAAAAACTTGGGTGAATAGGTTTAGTTACTTTGTTATCAGTATTCAAAAGAATATCGGGAGGGGGTGTGGAATTCTGAGCTAAGAGGTTTAATTATGCATCATTTGACTTTGGATTTTCTTCCTCTGAGCCTGAAGACAGATCTTGTTAGTGCCCTTTCTATGGAGGTTAAAATAGCATCCAGTTGGTTTCATTACCAGGTCTGTGAATTCTGTACCTATTAGAAGAGACACTTCCTCAGCCTGAGACCTTAGAATAGCTCTGACTCAAAACTTCTTTTAATACATAATCCGGAGTTTGAACTTTATTTAAGTGACATACAGACCTCATATTGGTCTCTGTGGGATGATTAATTCAACAATTCTTGCTGTGTACAATTAACCTTTCACTCTTTGTATTTATTGAATGACTTTGTGATCAGAAAGTTAAATTAAAATAATAAATACTTAAAGCTGCTAATAAAACTATTGGATTATTTTGAGATTGCTCTCAAAAGTCAGATCTAGTTTTAAATTGTATAGTTCATTACAATTTGGTTAATATTAAAGCACAACAAAAATGGGGGGTAAGATTTCTAAATAGAAGTATTAATTGGGATTTAAATCTCTTAATCTTAAAATTCTTACTGGGTTTCAGTGTGTATTATAAAAACATAGAAATGCAAGTGCAACAGGAATCAAGAAACAGTAATGGTAAAACTTGAGTTACTTCTGGGAACTGTAGTTTCTGAAATCCTTTATCTCTTCCACAAATTGCATTTCTTCCCTAAGTCTTTTCTGTCCCTGTTTTTATTTTTGGTTGTAGGTTGTTTTGGGTATTTTCCTTTTTTTTTGTTTGTTTGTTTGAAAGCTGTTACTGCAGACATAGGTGTAGCTTGCATATGCAGCTGATGCAGTGTTCATTTTCTCTTAAATATGTGCTATAAATTCATTTAAGAACTATCTTCCATTTCAGCTCTTCCTTCTATATGTGGGACTTGCCCTTCAGTGACTTTGAGAATTTGTAATTTAGGGTCTATGAGCTCCGAATAAATTAACACATTCACCTGGAGTGGGAGAAGAATGAAAGATTAATATTGAATTTCCTGCTAGGGAGATCTCAGTTACTGAGCTCCTGAGTTTCTCCCCTCTCTTCCCTCCCCCTGCAACAAGTGGAGAAGGTTATAAATCAGCTTTTGCCCTGGACTGAGATTTTTCATGTTTTGGTCCAGTATTAGCAGAGGAGTAATTCTGATAGATTGACAGTTTTCATTCTAGTTTAATTTTACAGAAATTACTGCTTGAATTAAAAGAGCACTGTTTAGCAAAAACCAGTTCTAAATCTGTCACTGAAGGTATTGTGTGAATGCCACTTTTATTTTTTAGTTTGCGCAAAGGTGGTGCGAGGAAGAGAAAGTCATAATACTGACTTTCTAAATAAATACAATTGTAATTGTAAGGCTATTCTAAGCTGGTTTTAGTCAGAACAGGTCTGTTGCAGTCCATGAAACTGCATGCTTGTTTTGCTGAAAATCTCATTGTGATGTTCGTTTCTTGGTATTTTATAAAATCATCCAATTGTTTAGTTTGGAAAAGACTTTTAAGATCATCAAGTCCAACCATTAACCTGACACTGCAAGTCTGCCACTAAACCAGGACCCCAAGTGCCTTGTCTACATGTCTTTGAATACCTTCTTGATGCTATCTTGCTATCTTCTTCCCTTCCCACTTCCTCTACCTGTTTTTATTCCAGAGTAACTGAACAAGTGTTTTGAGATCACGGAATCACAGAATGTTATGGGATGGAAGGGAACTCAAAAGATCATCTAGTCCAGCCCCCCTGCCAGAGCAGGATCACCTACAGTAGGTCACACAGGAATGCGTCCAGGAGGGCTTTGAATGTCTCCAGAGAAGGAGACTCTACAACCTCCCTGGGCAGCCTGTGCCAGTGCTCTGTCACCCTCACAGGGAAAAAGTTTTTCCTAATGTTTTCATGGAACCTCCTACGCTTTAGCTTGCATCAATTGCCCCTTGTCCTATTATTGGACATCATTGACCTCCGTCCTCCTGACACTCCCCCTTGACATATTTATAAACATTAATGAGGTCACCCCTCAGCCTCCTCCAAGCTAAAGAGACCCAGCTCCTTCAGCCTTTCCTCATAAGGGAGATGTTCCACTCCCTTCATCATCTTTGTGGCTCTGCACTGGACTCTCTCCAGCAGTTCCCTGTCTCTCTTGAGCTGAGGGGCCCAGAACTGGACACAATATTCCAGATGTGGCCTCCCCAGGGCGGAGTAGAGGGGCAGGAGGACCTCTCTCGACCTACTAGCTACTCCCCTTCTAATACACCCCAGGATGCCATTGGCCTTCTTGGCCACAAGGGCACATTGCTGGCTCATGGTCATCCTGCTGTCCACCAGAACCCTCAGGTCCCTTTCTCCTACACTGCTCTCCAGCAGGTCAGTCCCCAACCTATGCTGGCACATGAATGAGATAAGCAGGTAAGATTAAAGTATCAAACTGGTGCACCTTTTACTAATCAGAAGTTAATTCTCAGGCAAACAGCTTTGGTTAATAATATGCCAGAACACAGGAAAACACCATGCCTAAAATTCAATGAGTAAAGGTAGTATTAGTCTTGTTTGTGAAGATACCACTCTCTGAAGAGGTTTGAGTTGCAGTAAGAGTAGCCATGTTTCTAAAATGGATTTCTTGCATCAGAGTTTTCTGCATAAGCAACAATTAGAAGAGAGGAAGCTGTGATTTTTCTGGAAGGCTTCTGAGATCTAGCCCAGAAAGATGTATTGTCATTTAACAGGCAAAATCATGATAAGTTTAAAAAAATTGAAAGAAAAGACTTGATCGGACCCTGTCATTTCAGATTTACTCTCTTTCAATTTCAGATGGCTAAATTCCTTCTGGCTCTAAGATTCAAAGGAAGGACAACATATACAGGTGGCAAAATTTGTAGAAAACATTTCTGTAGTTAGATGCAGCATACTTTCAGAAGTGTGAGTTTCATCTAGTAATGCATTAGTTTCTGTGGACAGGCAGTAAAGTGAAGTAATAGGGTTTAGAAGCAGTGATTGCTCAGTGATGGGGGAAAATAATTTTCTCTGTCGCAAATAATAAAGGGTCCACCGTGCCTGATTCAGGCACTGAAATCTGTTAAGTCAGTAGACACATGAGTAAAAAATGAAAGCGAAACATTAGTTTTCATATAGTTATTTCATGTGTTTCACTGAAATATATAAACTTTGCTGCTCAGACAGTACCTTAAATACACAAGTGCTTTTTCTCCATTATTTTCTGTATACTACTGTAAACAACAGTTAGCAAACTCCCTCCTGAATCATTTAATTATGTTTACCAAGTAATCAATCTGAACTAACAGCAGGAGACTTCATGCTATTCATATATTTTTAACAGATTTGTTCATACAATCCTGGCAATGAAGAGAATCTGCTATGATTCACCATCTTCCTGGGAGAAGACTTGGGGCACACATCATCTTAATTAAGCGTTGTTGTTTTAGACTTCTGGCACTTATGACAGGGTTAAATAATAGTTCATTAGTTTCTTTTTATCAGATACTTGTGCTGATGGAGCTTTTTAATACCATCTTTCACATTTGCTTTACGTGAAAGAGCTGTGTCTAGGGTAGTGAATTTTGTAATATTTCTTTACAGATGTGCTTTTTAACTTCATACAGAGAGCAGTTAGGAACACTCTGTGTCCTTTGAGGACAAAACCAAACATTTGAGCACAAAACCCAAATGTTATTTCTCAGATGGCATTGTGTGCGCAACGGAGGAGCTCTTTCCTTTCTGTCCTTAGGTAATTGTATCTTGCGATTGCAGATAATTTCCTATGTTTTTTAATGCTAACGTGCAAGCAGATAGGAATGTCAGCCCATGCCTTATAGAGGGTAGGAATTTATCCTTGCAACAGCTGCTGTGTTGACTGGCATTTGTGTTAGTGTGTGGGATTTTCTTGCATCACGCTTGTGTAATCATGGAGGAATGGTTTTAGTATGGTGTAAAGCATAAATATTCTAATAAACTCAACTTCTGTTGTAGAAGAGATTTGATATTTGAAATATATAATTTCTGTGACTTGGCTGAGTATTTCACGTGAAATGACTTTAATCTTGGGAGTGAAATGTTATCACAGTGGTGGCAAGAATTGACTCAGATGGTAGATAGTCAAAGTTTCAAGTGTCTTTAAGTATAATTGTTGCGAGGTACTGCAGTCTAACATGAAGAATAGATTGTTAGCCACGTGTTAGGCACAAATTTCCACTCATTGACATGCTGAACTTCTGAAATGAGATGCATTTAAAATATTTTTATTATTATTTTATGAAATATTATTTTATTATTATTTTATGAAAACAAGCTACATTGTAACTCCTATTGAAGTAGATCAAAGATTACAAAAGCTAGTATTGCACTGAATGCACAATTCCACTGGCTTCAGTGATCGATCTTTTAGAAGGGGCTCAAGTGAGGAAGGAGGAGGAGTACAACTCCTACTCCACGCTTCTTACTTGCTAAAAAAGAGTGTAGAACTCATGCTGGGCTTTCACAGGCTAAGGAAGCGTCTTTTGATTGTCAAATCTTGTATTTTTTTTTTGCTGAGGATGCGGTAGTAACATTCCCTAACATCTTCCAAGCATCTCCCTTGACTTTTCCTTTTTTTTTAAAGGAAAGTATCAAGACTTTGCTTTCCAGCTTTAAAACTTTTTGCCTTTTAAAACTCACAAAGTAAGTATGAAATCTTACTCATGGGAATTATCCAAGAGATAATAAAACTGAATCATAGACTGCTAACACTGGGAACTATTTTGGATCAGTATAACTATCTTGATAAGCAATTAAGCAATTACCTGCACGGTTATACTAATGTAAAGCTGCTTAGATGTATTAAAACAGTGATGTGGCAATGCTCTTTAGGATCTTGATAGTATATGCAGTTTAACTCAAGGGGGATATTAATGAGGAAAAGCAAAATTTGGAGGCCTCTTAGATCTTTACGTTTGTATGCTGATAGTAGCACTGACTGTCTGGAAGGGATAACTAGACTGCCTCTACTCTCTGCTAACTTTTTCCCCATATCATATGAATTTGCTTAAATGAATCATAGAATCATAGAATCATAGATTCATAGAATCATAGAACAATTCAGGTTGGAAAAGACCCTTAGGATCATCGAGTCCAACCATTGACCCTACACTACAAGTTCACCCCTAAACCATATCACCCAAACCCACATCTAAACGACACTTGAACACATCCAGGGATGGCGTCTCAACTACATCCCTAGGCAGTCTATTCCAGTGCCTGACCACTCTTTCTGTGAAGAATTTCTCCTAATATCCAGAAATGAAGAAGTGGAAAGAGATACCACGATACAGAATCACAGATTTTACAGAATCACAGAATAGTTTCAGCTGGAAGAGACCTTGAAGATCATTGAGTCCAGCCTTTGTCCCAGCCCTATCAACCTACTAAACAATTCCCCCCAATGCAACATCCACCCGTCTCTTAAACACCTCCAGGGACGGTGACTCAGCCACCTCCCCGGGCAGCCTGTGCCAACGGCTAACAACCCTTTCAGTATAGAAATTCTTTCTAATGTCTAACCTGAACCTCCCCTGGCACAATTTAAATCCATTTCCCCCTGTCCTATCACTGATACTGCTCTAGGCAGATGGGCCAAACAGTGTACAGTTATACTAGTAAAAACTATTTTTAAGAATTATTTCATGTGCATAGAAAAACTTATATAAGTGTCAGGAAAGCGCTGCACTGACTTCCTATAGCAGCACGCTCTTGCCCATGAAGAATAGCCGTTGCCTGAAGCTTGGCAGTTTCCTTGGTATGGTGAGATAATTTGTGTTCTGCTACAAGCCATGAATCGCTGTGGCTGTTAGTTATGTAAATGGTCATCATTGTTACAGTTTTGGCTATGATCTTTAGAAAAAAACATCCCAGACTTGATAAGAGCCACTTGGCAGGGGAAATGGGTAGGTTCACAGTGATTAAGTGTTCAAAGCATATGGGATGCCAGTGATAGGTAGTAGCTTTTACCATTTACAGCTTCTGAAAACATCTGTTACGAGTAGCACACCTGGGAATATGGAGTATCCAAAAGGCCTTGCTAAAGCCGAAGTACCTATACAGCAGCTCCAAGGTTTCTAGGTGCTGGGAGCTAATGGTAAATCAATTGTGTATGCAGTCATTTTTTAAAGCAGACATTAAGCTGCACACATATTGTCAGTGGTAGTTTATCAAACTGAGATGGTTTCAAAATGATTCTGTGCAATTTGTGATGAACAGCGGGTTTTTTTGTTTTGTTGATATTGATATGTTTGGATCTGAAATAATTGAGTAGTTCAGCTTAATTAGAAGACTGTGAAGTGCTTTTCAAATCACTTTTTAATGAAAACAGAATTAGATAATTTGAGGCCTTAGTTTTTACTCGAGTTAGCAGACCTTAATTCTAGAGGATCTGCTTGCTTTCTTAAAAAAAAGTCAATGTAAAAAAGCCAAAAAAGCCCCACAGCCCCAAAACATGCTTGTGTTTTCCTCCTTGAGGAAAAGCAGGATTTAAAAAACATCCCTTATCATATGCTTGCTTCAGCCCTGGAAAACACATTCTAATCCTCTGTTCTGAGAAGAGGGATGACACTATGGCTTAGAGATGACTCCAGGCTCTTTCTAAATGGTAAAAATCTAGAAAATTCTGTAATGTCATTGTGCTGGGTCTATACATTTCTTTCCTGGTCTTGAGAAGGCAGTGCTGTCAGTTAAACCTGGTTATATTAGAGAAAAAAAAATTGGACTAATGTGTAAATCCAAAATAAGGTGTTCAGTCTGCTGTATAAGTAGTTGTCCTTTACATGCAGTGGTTAATTTTGAAGTATTCATTGATCTCCTTGAGTGAAGAGATGACTGCTGCCCTTTGTGGGAAAGTTTCATCTTATATGAAAGGCTACTCCAGTTTGCCAGAAGCCAATATTTGAGTAAATCTCCCTAACAGAGGCAGACACTTGACGTGTTAGGAGTAAGGAAAATGCTGCAAAATTTGAATCACCTCCAAACTTCAATGAAACTCACATTTAGGATTTCAGTTCTGATGCATGTTACCCACAAAATCCTAATCTCAAATTATGTTCCAAACTCTCTCAAAATTAAGGATTATTCTAATTAAGGTGAAATTGTCCTGTTAAAATGCTCTTTGGTGTTGAAATATACAATTGAGTTTAATGCGCTTATAAATTCTAGGCTTATAGTGTTTTGGGTTTTTTTTTTTTAGATAATGATTACGTTTCTGTTTCTTCCCTATCTTTTTACCTATATGTGAGCTTTTTCTGCAGGTATTTTGTGGCAGCTCTGCTTTGCTTTCGGTACTTGTCCTTTCTTGTATGCTTGGCAGTCAAGTCTTTAGTGTTCATCACACTAAATTTCTTTTCCTCAGCATCAGCTAAATTTAATCACTCCCCTGGGCAGAGATGGAAATTGAACTTGCCTCCAGTACACTTCAACTCAGTAAATACTGGTGTGATAGGAGTGAGAAAATGAAAAAGGCTGCAAAATCCACTGCACATAATCTCTTAATCCAATATTAAGGATCCTGTGTTTGTCTGTGCAAATATTCAATACTATCCAAGAACATAAAAGAAGCAGTTCAGCATTAAAAGAGATACGAGCACTTTTCTGGGGATGGTATTGGGAAAGAAAATGTTTTTCTTCCACAAAAAATTACAGATGTGTGTGAGTGACCAGATGGTATTTATTTGTACCATGATGGTATGAAAATTTATTTTATGATTCCATCCTAGTACTCTGTTCTCTGGCCCACAGCTGTTATTTGATTAGATATCTACTTTCTAACATTTGCAGTTGGTTTGAGTTTTCAGTTTGAATGATCTGATTATCTCCTATTCTTACCCATGTTGGTTATAGTTTCTCAGCATAATTTAAAACCGTAATTTTGCAATGGAGCTGAAGCTGAGAGGAGACAAGATGGACAAGGACAGACGTTTTTTTGAGGTTGAGAGACCAGCTTGTAGGCAGATACTTCATGTTTTTATCCTAACGCAGAGTCAGCTCCTCTGCTTTGCTTACATTAGAAGAAACCATTTGAAAACTTGGATGTTTGTTAGGTAAAATTATGAAATGAGAACAAAGACCCTAAATGGATTCAGGAAGCAAACCAAGTAATTCTGGAATTACTGAGATCCCCACCTAATTTCAGTTATGAACAGTCATGTACCTGAAGATGAGTTGGAAGTAGATTTTGTCAGCTGTATGGTGATCCTAAAATATTCAAGTCCAGTTTTGCATGCATCTGCCCAGATATTAATCTGGAGTAATTCTGCTCAATAAAGTCTAGCGACTGGAGTGGTGTGAGTATGCAAGTGGTGCAAGAAAGATGAGAACTGGCTATATGTTAGAGATTGTACTATCTTTCCTCTTGCATCAGTGTACTTATAGTGGAGGGTAGTTCTTTACCCTGCAAGTTGTCTAGGAATGTAAGGTAAGTTTCTGTTGCAAAGTTAACCTGTGCGTATGGCTGGAGCTGTATCTGGTAATTCTTCCTCAGGGGACATAACCTATAATTTTTTTGCAGGTACTTCAAATAAGCTTTTTTTCTTTTTCCTTCTGTCAAATAGTGGAGATACTTTGTCCATGTTTCTCGGTGGTGTGTTGTTTTTTTTTTTTCTAGTTGTTGTTTTTTCTTAGTGATAGGGGATTTGAAGTTCATTCAGGGATCTCTGTGCAATGTGCTCAGCTTGTTCAGGAGTAAGGATTCTGGCCACACATTAAGTTAATTCGTGACAAATGGAAATCCATATTCTAACCTGCATGTCACATGAAGTTATGATTAAAAGTACTTCTCCAGAGTTTTTCTGTATCTTTTATGGGTGTTTGGGACGTCGGCTGAAGTCTAAGCCTGTCCTTGCGCCTTTGAAGAGACTTACCTCTTGTTTTGCCCTTAAAATGTCAGGCCCCATCTGTGCCTACATGTTTTGTCAATGAGTTTGACTCCATTATATTCAACTCTGACATAGCTATGATCAGATTCTGATTCTAAATTGGTGTCAAATACAAGAACACTGTCAGAAAATCAATGTAGGAGCAGCACCCTCTTCCTATAATTAAAAAAAATAATCCATATGTATATGTTCTTTCTCACTTTTCCCAGTGAGACCTCACGGAGGACTTCAGTGAAGGGAAAAAGTACAGTTATTGGTTGGGCTTGGTAAAAGGTACATTTTGAACTGCTTTGCTCAGTTCTCTGCATGTGTGGGAAAATAACCTGAAATTCATGCTGAGAAATGGTACCAACAGCATTAGGTGTCTACTGTGATTTTTTTTTTTTTTTAACCTATGTTTTAAATTCTTTCTATGCATAGAATCACAGAATGTCAGGGTTTGAAAGGGACTTCTAGAGATCATCTAGTCCAACCTCCCTGCCAAAGCAGGATCACCTCGGGCGGGTCACACAGGAACACATCCAAGTGAGTTTTGAAAGTATCCAGAGAAGAGTTCTGAGCCTTTTTTCAGATATGTTCTTTTGGTATCATCAATCCTGACATCTTTCACAAACACAATGGATTTGTTAGCATGCTGACTGAAAGAAAACAGTTCTTATTTTTTTTCTGAGATTCACTATTACAATCTTTCATGTTCCTAATTATTTTGATTATTTGTTGTATGTTTTCAAAGTTTTTGATAATTTAAATCTCATGATTTTTCTTAATGCTGAACTCTTAACTTGTGTCCACTATGTTGTCTCATTCTTACTTTTGGGAAGTTGTTGTAGTAATGGATTTTTCCACAGTTCAAATTTACCCTAAACTACACAAACAGGTTTTTAGTGGTAGATCATGGTGACTCTTTACTTGAAGAGCTCATAAGCTTCTCATCCTTCTGGCTGCTTTTCCTGAATGTAAAAGAGATACTGTACTCACAGATCAGTGCATCAAATAATTTCTAATAGCATGGAAGAGCACTGAACATTTTTTGATGGGTAGCAATTTAAAAAATGTAGTTTGCAGTCAAATGATTAGTATTTCTAGCAAGAAAGCAAAGAGCATCATGAATTCCATCTCCAGAGTGACAGATAACTTTTAAAAACTTTTAAGGAAGGCTTTGCATCCATGAGGTCTAGATGTATGTACAATTTTGGCTGTGGAGCAACATGTATGAAAGACAGAGTTCAGATCTACAACACACAAAACTCTCTGTTCATGGCATCACTTGCCTTGAGATATATTTTCACCCCACGTGCACTTCAAGCTGTCTAAAACAATTTACTTCAGTAAGTGTGGCTCTGAGCCTGAGCCAGTAACCCTTGTTCAGGAGGATACTGCCTGTGGTTAAAAGCTGCACCCACATATTTTACAAATGGCTGCATGTAAGCAGAGCTGCCCAGAGAGCAGGTAGAATGTCAGCCTGTGAGAGAGCAGTTAGACACCCCCTCGCTCAAGTTTAAGCATAGCAGTGATTCCACTGAAGCAGCCTGCTGCAATGAACACATAATGTACCACTGTGAATATGGGTTTTGAGTGTTTCACTAGAATGGTCATAAAGAACACTGGACCCAGCACAGTCAGCCTCAAGTGACTACCTCATCTTCTTTGCATGGGTTTTACTCTCTCCTTCCTTCCCTTTTGTAAAGAAATCAGTCACCCTTTTTTTGCAAAAAGTAATTATTCATCAAAAGCACAGGCAAGAGAAAAATGGATAGGTGACTATGCCTATCCAAATAAAGTTTCCTGTTTCCTATGTTACCAGGAATCTTGGTCAATCCTTGATCATGGTTCTTTGTTATTTCTTATGTCGAGATAGAAATCCGGTAGGGAAATTATACTTGTTTTCCATTATACACTGTATATTATATTTCATCTCTCCTATGAAGAGAGACTGAGAAGACTGGTGCTGTTTAGCCTTGAAAGGAGAGGGCTGAGAGGGGACCTTATTAATGTATATAAATATCTGAGGGATGGGTGTCAAAACGAAGGAGACAATCTCTTCTCAGTGGTGCCCAGTAATAGAAGAAGAAATAATGGGTTTAAGTTAGAGCATAGGAAGTTCCACCTCAACATGAGAAATTCCTTTACTGTGAGGATAACGGAGCACTGGCACAGGCTGCCCAGAGAGGTTATGGAGTCTCCTTCTCTGGAAACAGTCAAACCCCACCTGAACAAGTTCTTGTGTGCCCTACTCTAGGTCACCCTGCTTTGGCAGCGGGGTTGAACTAGGTGAACTTTTGAGGTCCCTTCTAACCCCTAACAGGGAAGATAAATCTCCTAGCTGCTCTGAAGTTGTGTACAATGTGTGTGTGCAGTTTACTTAGCATAGAATAGCCACTTAGTTGAAGAACTGGAAGCATGAAGAAAATCCACCGCACAGTGTCTTGGGGAGGAGGAAGGGAAGAAAGAGGTATCCTCTATCTCGTAATCAATATCAAATTAGGATCTGGTGTTGGCTGGACTTTAGGCAGGAGTGTAAACAAATCTGTAAGTAATGTGCCTATCATCCAGTTTCTCCTCCTGCCCCCCCCCTTTAAAAATACTGTAAAAAAAATTTTTGTTTTTCAAAATGAGTCTCCTGAAGAGACCTGATGGGTTTTTGTAGTTTGCAGGCACAGAATTAAGTGGAATGTTACTGACAGGCAAGGGAGATACAAACTGAATTTTTTCAGTAGAGGAGTACAACATCAAATATTGCTAATATGCTTTTATCTGCTGTCAGCTTTCAGGTTCTTTTTGTTTGCCACATCACCTTGTATAAAACTGGCAGGATGTTTGATCAAATCTTCACATTTAGATATACAGTTTATCAAAAGAACACATACAAACCCAACAGGACTTCTTGTCTGTAGACTAGGGTCTTTTTAATTTGTTAGTACTTTGTATTACTCCTATTTATACATATAAATGAGTAAAAAATGTATTCCGTTGTTTGGTACTTTTACATAGTGCTATGGTTTAGGCCACATATAGTTGAAAGAAAAAGAATATGAACCCTTTGGAACTTCATGGTGTTCTGCACTAATTTGTCATAAAATGTGATCTAACCATCGTCTAAGTCAAGAGTATGAACAAACAGAATGTGCCTAAAATAATAACACAAAAACAATTCTTATCCTCCCTGTCTTAATTGAACATGCTCATTCAACATGCAGAATGCTAGTGGAAAAAGTGAAATCTTGAGCTGACCTCAAAAAATCTAATCAGAGTCAAGTTAACCTGGAGTCCTGTTAAGAAAATAAATTTGGAGATGTAGACTAGAGCTACATTGATGGATAAAAACCACTCAAACTTTCTGAGTTTGCTCCGCACAAGATGTATGCTTATGGGAGCCACGCCTTGCCAAAAAGAGCTTTCAGAGGATCTGCAATCATTAATTGTTGATTTACATGAAGCTGGAAAGGGTTAAAGTGATTTCAAGGACCTTAGAAATTCACTAGTCTACAGTTAGGGAAATAGTCTACAAATGGAGACACTTTGAGACTGTGGCTACTCTACCAAGAAGTGGGTGCCCAGTCAAAATGCCCCCAAGAGCACAATAAAGACTCATCAATGAGGTAAAGAAACAAGCCCAAGTGACATCCAAAGAGTTGAAATTGTCATTGGAACTGGAGTTGAAGGCATCATTGGAACTGGCTAACCTCTGTGTTCATGAGTCTAAGGTACGTAAATCATTGAACAGGCAGGGCATCTATGGCAGGACGCCTTGAAGGGAGCCGCTGCTGACTACAAAGAACATTGCTGCACACCTGAAGTTTGCAAAAGAGCACATTGACACTCCACAGTGATATTGGCAAAATGTATTGTGGACTGAAACAAATATTGAACTATTTGGAAAGAACATGCAACACTACATCTGACTTAAAAAAGGCACTGCATATCGTCATGAAAACCCAACCGTAAAGTCTGGTGGAGGAAACATCACGATTTGGGCCTACTTTGCTGCATCAGAGCCTGACCAGCTTGCAGTTATTGAGGGGAAGAGGAATTCCCAAGTGTATCAAAAAATTCTTCAGGATAATGTGAGAATGTCTGTATGTCAGCTGAAACTCTGCAGGTGTTGGACAATGACCCAAAACACCAGAGCACGTCCACAACAGAATGGCTTCAGAAAAACAAAATCTGCCTTTTGGAGCGGCCAAGTCAGAGCCCAGACTTCAACCCAATAGAGATGCTGTGGAATGACTTGAAGAGAGCCATATGTCCTATGAGATACGGCTGAGGGATCTGGGACTGTTTAGCCTAGACAAGAGGAGACTGAGGGGAGACTTCATTGCTCCCTACAACTACTTGAAAGGAGATTGTAGAGAGGCTGGGATTGGTCTATTCTCCCTAGTGGTGAGTGATAGGATAAGGGGAAATGGCATTAAGTTATGCCAGGGGGGATTCGGGTGGGATATTAGGAAGAATTTCTTTACTGAGAGGTTTGTCAGGCACTGGAACAGGCTGCCCAGGGAGGTGGTTGAGTTGCCATCCCTGGAGGTGTTTAAGAGAAGGGTAGGTGCTGCCTTGAAGGACACAGTTTAGTGGTGTTGATAGGGCTAGGAAAAGGTTGGACTCAGTGATCTTGAAGGTCTCTTCCAGCCAAAACTATTCTATGATTCTATACATGAGATGTCCAAAGAATATGTCAGAGCTAAAGCAGTTCTGCCAGGAAGAATGGGCTAAAATCCCTCCTGAGCGATGTGCAGGTCTGACCCACAGCTACAGGAAGCTCCTGGTTGAGGTTATTGCTGCCAAAGTGGAGTCAATCAGTTATTGATTCCAAGAGTTCACTTACTTTTTTCCAGTAGCATTTTGAATATTGAATGAGTGTGTTCAATAAAGACAGGGAGGATCAGAATTGTTTTTGTGTTATTATTTTAGACACATTCTATTTGTCAATACTCTTGACTTAGATGATGGTTAGATCCCTTTTTATGACAAATTAATGCATAGCACCATGAAATTCCAAAAGATTCACATACTTTTTCTTGCAACTGTAGCAATGTTAAACTGGCTCAGGTCTCCTCACCAAGTGAGGCTGATTTACTGCTTTCTCTGTTCCTCCAGCACTGGTGTGCTCGACTTAGGAGAATGGTTTTACTGCATTTTCTTGGCTTTCTAGTGATCTCTCTGTGGTGCCTGTACGATGATATTGTGAAAGTTTTGTAGGCTTTGATCCAGACTCATGAAAAATTAGTGAGTTTACTACATGTTGTCTTTTTGGAGTTCCCCGGGGTGCAGAAGGACAGAAGAGCAGACCATTGTTTTCCAGCAGCTAAAATACCACATGAAACTCAAGTTACTAGGTGCAGAAAGGTATCTAACACACTTGGAAAACTCAACATGCAGATTTATCTTTTTATTTTTCCCCTGACACGTTAAAAGTGTGTCAGATAAGCACTGCCAGTTTCAGATTGTATTATGCTTTGAAGCATGACTGTAAAGTTAATACAAAAATTTGGCTTCTGACTTTTCCAGTTTGGTTTTGCTTTGTGTTAGACATGGAAGTCGCATCATCTATTATCAGACTTATTAGACTTTGAACGAAATAAAAGCAAGATCAACAAGATGCCTCCTAAGCCAGAGCTGGCTGCTTTGATTCTTGGCATGTGAAAGCAGAGTGCGCCAACTCTGTTCAGGTGTTTTTGCATATTTCCATTTTTTAGTGACTGTGTAACACATCTTGACTTTAATAAATATGCAAAGAAACTGAAGTATTTGAAATCTACCAGTTAGGCTTTTCAAGGCTCAGTTCATCTCAATCAACACAGCAGTCAGATTATGCCTGGTACTTGGTTGGAGTTCTGCATAGATTGTTCCAGAGCATGTGTTGAATGTTGAGCACAGCGGTGTATTAGTGACTATGGTGTACCAGCAGGCAGCTATATAGCTATATATTTGGCATATTTATTTGTATTTGTCCCTGGACAAAGCAACGTGAAAGTTTAAAGCAGGACTTTTTCAGTGATTAATTAGCATTGTTAGTACTAAGATATATTCAGCTATGGTTTTTGTGGCTTTGTATAATCTCTTTCTCACTAGGCTAGTGAGAAAAGATAGAATTCTAAATGTTTCTGCGTGCTTGCACTAGGAGAGGTTGGATAGCAGGCAGAAATTGGAGCTGACTATCGTTTGATTCTACTGGCAAGTAAGGTATTTTAAGGTGAGTTGCAAGGAGTTAAGCTTTTGCTTTTCTGTCTGCTTATAAGAGGGAGAGGTATCTTGAGAATTTAACATGTCCATAAAATGTACATCTTACTAAGATTTTTTCAGTGTAGGAGTAGAAATCTGTTCTGGATTGAACACGAGATCTCTTTTTATAACCTTTCTGCTCTGTTTGGCTTTCTGACCCTTTATATCTATAAACATATTTAATTCATGAAGCTTTCAAGAATATTCTTTGGAAAAACTCCCATGAATATTTTTGATGTGGTAAACTTTCACTGTATTACTAAGAAACTATACTTTTGATGCTTTTGAGTGTAATTATTTTTAGTTTATGTTCTGTTTTTTTCTTTCCTTTGTCCTCAGTGTATTTTGGCATGTTTCTATATCTTGAGATGAAGATGATGTTGCTACTTAAATGCACAAAGAATTATTTTTTTTAACTTGAGGTTGGAAAGCATACGAGAGTGGTTTCTCCATGATTTTCTAGTCTTTTGTTGACAGATTCTTAGCTGCAATGTTTTCCATACTCCAAATTTCTTTTAGCTCAATTTTAGCTCAATCAAGAGCCCAATTTTAGGTCAATCCCTCAAGAGCCCAGTTCCCAACTACACGCTCTCTGCTAGGCTGAGTGCCCTAAAATTCTGTGCTCTGCACATGCCAATGTTTCCCTCAACATAATTCTGTCTGGCATGCCGCTAATAGATCTGGGGGCTGTTAGCCACAAGCACTCACAGATCTCAGTCCTGTATCTGACATATATAAGAAAACAAGCCCGTCAATCCAAGGAAGTTTTGGATAAGGATAGAATTGTGCTTAATTAGCTTCCCAGTAATGCATTGGCTGGATCCACTCAGCACCAGAGAAGACATGAATAACACATTCTATGATTCTATGCTCCTGCCCCCAATTTATTATTTTTCTTTCAAATTTTTTAACTGGAAAGAGGGGACTTGGAAAGTAAATACTATGAGTAGCAGACTAATGATCTATTATGTAGACAAAAAGCAGCATCGGTATAAAAAAAGAGAAGGGAAAAAGTCTTCAATAGATCGTCATGTACACAAACCAGTTTTGTCGTGCAGCATGAGTTGAGTTACCTTGTCTTTCAAAAGTATCATACTTGAAGATATAAGTCTGGAAGTCTTATTTTTCAGGCAGTTCTGCTGTTGCATGTTCACTGGGACAATAAACTAAAAAATGTTATTTTGAATGAATTAGGATAAAATCACAGCAAAGTGATTTGCACAACTGAAGATCCCTGACCTGGAAGAGAGAGAGAAGGGAAACCAAGGAAATGCCTGAAAGTGATAGGCTGAGTTAGGGCCTTGTGAATCCTGTATTTGGAAAGGGTAGAGAAGTTGAGGGGTGTGGGGTTGGTGGAGGAAGAATAGATAAATTAGCTTAAGTTCAAAATCTTGTGTCTGATGCTATAAACCAACCTGTAGGACAGAAGTAAGTATCTTGTCACTGTACATTGAGGCTGCTGGATAGCTGTGTACTACAGAATTTCTTGACTTGTCTCTCAGGTATCATCAGGCACAGAACTAATCCACTGATACAATTCCCCGTGTGACAAAGGGTATATTAAACAAGTTATGAAAATCAACTGACCATGTTTCATGTGGTGTGAACATATATTAATGTTAAAATGGTCTTACTGAAAACATTTGCTTTGCAAATAAGTGATTACATAATTTTTTAATTGACTATTTATAAAGCAATAAATGATCTTATTAATGAAGCCCTTTGAAGTCATTGAAGACTGATAGCTGCAGAGACTTTTTACATTGGAACAAATCTTATGTCATTGCTGAGGATGGAACTTCTGAGTGGAAATCACTAGAGAAAAGGAAAAATCTGCTTAGGTGGTTTGTTTAATCAGGAGAGTTCACACAGTGAATACTTCAATTCTTCCTGGCAAGAACTTAGTGAGTTAATTATTGTGTTGTCCTAGACATCTGGCCAAAGAAATCAGCTGCTCAAAGAATGCGTAGAAATAAGTGCAGTACAGAAAGTTCACCTCTGGAAAACCCTCTCTTATCATTATGAGATTTGATAGGCCTTGACATGAGAACATCAGTTGTGGAACAGGAAGGTTGTAGTAACTTTGGTCTTCCCAAAGTGCCATCAGACAAATCTCTGTGAAGCGTTATGTCCTGAAAAGCAGAGCTTGTCTTTGGACAAATAACTAGGGGTGTTCTGGTTCTCCTTTCATACTCATCGATGTAGCAAGTCGTCTTTGTTCCCTGTCTGCTTGTGTGCAGAGAGGTTCCAGTGAAATATGAACTAAGTAGAACTCATTTTGACCAGCAGTAGCGTAACTAAGAGTCACAATTAAAAATATTTTGGATACTTAGCTTCTATGAGAACTCTGTGATTGCGTTTGGAAGAGTGCTGGCTAGTAGTATACTTTTGAACCAAATGCTAGGTGCATAAATACTTTGTAGTCTCTTGGAGATTTTTATTAATATGCATCAGAAATGATTCAGAATTTTTTTCCCTGTCTGAGTGGTACATCCACTTGTTGTTTGTCATCAAATAATTTGGGTTTGATTGCAGAAACACTTGTTGGAATTGAATTCAGCCAGTGGGCTACTTATGTTCTTAGAGTTATGGCTGTGCATAAATAATTGCAGGATCAGTACCAAGCATTGTGAATTCTTTAATATATAACCATATTTTATTTGTCTGTCAGAAGTTTTTCACAAAATCACACAGAATCACAGAAAGTCAGGGGTTGGAAGGGACCTCGAAAATCATCTAGTCCAGCCCCCCTGCCAGAGCAGGATCACCTACAGTAGATCGCAAAAGAACGCGTCCAGGAGGGTTTTGAGTGTCTCCAAAATGTCTTTCACAGTAAGGCTCTAACTGCTGTTTCCTGTGTTTGCACTGGAATGCATATAAGGCTCAAAATTCTATCTATATAATGCATAGAAAAATAATAAAATTAGGCATTCTCCTTTTGTACATTAACAAATTATATGAACACCTTTCACTCCCTGATACATTTGTTCTCTCTCAGTGCTGGTATGATGTAAGAGAATGCTTATATAATAGAAAAAGAGCTGAGGAAACAAGACTCTGAAGCTCGGCATTGTCTTTTAAGTATCTTCCATTAATTTTGATTACCTAAGTAACTTTATGGAAGTGGACACAGAAAGCCTCTGACTGAAGAGGAAGTTGTACCAAGATTTCCTGAGTTCTGAAAGGGAGGCTTCAGTGTTTGGATGGCTGTTCTTCCAAATAGCTGCAACAATCTTATTCCTGCAATGCTTATTTAAAGAGAGAATTTCCTAAATTCATATATTCTGTTGAATGCTGTTTGTTTCCAAGCTTGCACGTATATGAATGTAGAATTTTAGAAATCTTAAAATCTTGTCCTCCTCTCCAATATGTTTGCTTTGTGGCCTTTTTCTTGAAGAAATTATTTCTTTTACATAAATGTACAGGGAATTTAGATATATATTCACTATAATAATTGCAGATGAAGATCTTTCTTACTACAGTTGGGGAATACAGAATAAGGTTCAGAGTCTTTTACTTCTCAGTCATTGATTTCTCATATCCAACCCAAAACTAAGCAATAGAACTCTGAACAGGTTGTACAAAATCATGTAATCCTGGAAAAAGACCTGACATTTGAGTCCCACAGTAAGTACCTTCTGTGCTTCTCTGTTCACAAATGGCAGAAACAACACTGTTGTTTGGACACTGGCTGAGAAATGTGGTTAGCAAGCATGCTAGCTAGTGAGTCTCAGCAGGTCCGAAATAGTAATATGTTAAAGCCCTTTTAATATTTTAGTTATATATTCTCTTGTGACAACCATTTTATTTAAAAATGAAAGGTTATAGTTGTCTTCCAGTGCTCCTTCCTTGCTCCTTCTGACCCTGTCGTAACTTATTGTATCAACCATATGAGCCCATGAGTTTTAGCAAACTGAAGTTGTGCCCCCTGTACCATTCTGCTTCTCCAACAAAGGTTGAAGATGACAATAAAACCAGTAAAACTCTAAATCTATCTCAGTGCTTTATCTTTTTCTTTGTTTGTAACTAACGCTTAGGGGCTGATCAGTAAGCCAGGACAACCCATACACAGGCTTAGTGTTTCTTACGGGAGCCCTCTTCAAGCAGACCTCACTTGAGTTTGGCAGCCCCTTTGCAGTCCTTTTGGAGTCCTGCTCCACTTACAGTGCTTCCACTCAGCTCTCAACTTTGATAATTTCCATGAACCTAGCTAGGGACTCCATTCCATCTAGGTACTTGATATTCTTCAAAGCAGAATAATTTCTGCAGCCCCTACAAGTTTAATTTTGGTTAAAAAACTTTATAAAGAGGGAGGGACGAGACATGCTCACAAATATGCACAGTGAATAATAGGTTTGCAAACTCTCTGCTTTCCTAATAGAATTTGATACTGGAATAAGCTGCAAGAGATGAAGGAATTGCTGTTTGATACCGATGTATGTTTGAGAATGCACATATTTGAGGGTAGCTTATCAGAATCATCCAAGGCTTTGGGTTTTTCTATTGCTTTGGTTACATCTGAATGAAACAATCTGAGATGTATTCACTTGATGTGTCTTTAGTCTCTCTTAACCTTTCGTAGATGCAAGTTCTTTGTGAAGAGTATACAGAAGCTGGGCCAGTAGGCAAAAGAATTAATCCACCTCTCTTTTGCTCCTTGGCTATTTGTTGGAAAGATACAGGAAGAGACTGTTTTCCACGAGCCGTGCATCCTTTGAATGAAACTATTTCTAGCTCCTGCCTTTGTGCAGTAGGCTGAGTGTCCCTTTTCAAATTCGGTTGCTAAAGTTCCTGTGTGCCATCTTAGAGATAAAGTGTGATGTCTGGCTTTAGAATGGAAGGCTTCATCCCTTAAAGTGTTGTCAGCTCTTTATATGTGCCTCACAAATTCCTAGGATGAAAACATTCAGTAGTCTTTCTGTATTTGTCCATTCTTTATTCCTGAAGAAAAAATTTGGGCACGTGTATTCTCCCAGCATGAAAACTTAAAAGAATTCATTTCTGATTATTACACTTGAACTATTTTGGAAAAAGCAAGGGAAATATGCATATTTTACCTAGCTTTATTTTTGTTGATGTTCTTGTCGGGGTTAGAGGACACTAAACAGTGATCCACTTCTTTCTCTGTCTCTCATTTTAAAATAACTTTTTTCTTTGTTTGTACTGTCTCAAGAAAGGTTAAATTTCCTTCCCTTCTCACGTTTGTTGACATTGTGGGCATAAATGATTTCCTTTTAAGGCAGCTTGAATGACATTTTGTCTAGAAGAAATTTCACGCATGTCTGTCAAAGTGTTTTTTTTTTCCACAGGCTGAAAAGAGGTCTGAAAGATTGCCCAATATATTTAAAATAGCATAGTTCTATTCTGCATTAGGATCAACTGTCTATTCCAACTCAAGATATAATGAAGTGCTTGAATACAATTTTTCTAGGCAGAGTTAAAAAAGCAAAATTTTTATTGCTAAATGAAGTATTATATCTTCTGGCACATAAAGGGATATTCTATGCTGAGTATAGTCTTTATTTAAAGAACTGTGTAATCCTTGTGACAATGCATAAATCTTCAAAATGTGAGGCACTGGTTGCCAAGGGTTAGGGCTTGGCCGGCCACTAAACGCTGACAGATGCTCTTTAATGCCTCTCCCTCCCCATAGTGGAAGGGAAAGGGAATAAGGCAGAGAGACTTACAGTCTGGAAAAGGAAGGTAAACCAGCTTTAATAAAACACGATAGTACTAACAAGAAAATAATGAACTATCTAAAAATATATACAAACCCAATATCGAACCTAACTTCCCCCTCGATAGCAATCCCCACTGATGCTGCAGAGCAGGTGGCACTGGGGCAGCCCCAGGCTCAGCAGCAGAGGGCAACAGGACACAGGAGCTGGATTAGGGAACTCAGGATCAGGATCAAAGGCAGAGGATCAGACTGAGTCCTCCTTGGATGCTGGCCCTTGAAGAAGAGGAAGAGCAAGAGAGCTTAACCCCCACAATCTCTCTGCTTTATACTGAATGTGATGTCTATGAAATGCAATACTTTTTTAGGTCAATTTTGTGTCTCCTGTTCTGGCCATTCCTGCCTGCAAGTCTGACCTTTTCATTTCCTTGTGACCCTTTTACTTCCTGGCACTCCCACATGGCACACAAGATTTAGCAGGGACCTTGGTTTCTGCAGGAGCAAGTAAAACCAAGAGCCTTTCTGCATAGCAGTCCCCATGACTTCTAGTTGCAGACACTGCAAAAGCACCCTGTTAACTTCAGACAGTGCAGCCTCTTAGAAGAGACTGAGCGGAAAATTAAAATCACTGAATAGAATTGGTTCTCTTTTACCTCAGACCAGGACACTACTGTAACATGCTCCATCTGTAGCTGAAAACTGTGTGATAATAGCAGCGTGACAGCAGATACACTGACTTACAGCCTCAATGACACATCAAACTTTACTATCAGGTTGACCGTTTCATTGCTGCTAACTTACAGGAAAGCAGAGGATTGATCATATTGCAGATTTACACAGGAGTGTAAATCTGTGTTTTCTTACACCAGTTCAGATGAAGCTGAGGAGAACCCAATTTCTTATTTTCACCTTTCATAATGAAGAAAGATCTTGAGCTAAAGTGTTTACGTGAGAGAGGCTTAGGAATACTCCACAATTCTTGAGAGCTCATAACAGATGCACAATTGTAAATAATTCTTACTTTGTCAACTCCAGGGATGATCTTTTCATTGATTCCTGTCTGAAATACTTAAGAAGGGATAGACCTTTTGTTTGTTACCTGGTCTACAAAGAGCAGGTGCTGGTACACCAAAGCTGGTGGTTGTTCCATTGTTTGCAAGCCTTGTTAGTCAAATCCTCAGAAGCCAAGAACTTGTCACTACTACTGAAATTTGAATGCTTGTTTCAAACAAAACTTTGTGTCTTAAGGACTACTTATTGGTATTGTTTATTCTTCCAGCATTTTCATCAGGTAAGGACAGATCTTGGGCTAAAAGTAGTCCCCTTTCAGGCAATAGTTGGGTAAGAGAATGGGGGTGGAGTAAATAACTGTTTCCAGAGTTCTAGATGACAAAGGAGAGAGTGGCTAAGTTCCTACCTCTGATAGTAACACCAAGCTTAATGTAGAGTAGTGCACTCTGCAGTCTCACATGGCTGGCAAATAGGTGATGTGAATAAAAAATCTGCAGCACTACAAAGTGGCACATTGATCTAACTGTGTCCCTGTTGCTATTAACAAGATTTTGAATGGATCCTAGAAAGTCATTGTTTAGGCAGTTATAGGTCCTGAGTACTTGCCTGCACACCTTTTTTCCTTTCTTTTTTTTTTCCTTTTTTTTCCCTTGCACTAGTATATGTGTGGTGCTGGCTTTAATTCCTACATCCCCTTTTAATTTTTGTTTTCAGGTTATTTTACCAGCATAGAAGATGGTTTACCCTTTGAAATCTACACTGGTAATGCAATAACTTCTCAGCAAACTCTTCTCATGAATGTCAGAAAGGATCTCTGCATAAAAAATTGTGAGTTCACTTTTTATTTCCAGCCTTTTTCCTGTTGGTTTTGCATCTGTAAATAGCAATTGATGAAGAGTCAGAACAAGTTTTGCCTATAATATGTCAGGTTCTGTTAGAAAATGCAAACTAAAAATTCAAATGAAATATATTAATTGATCATATGAAATGAGTTACAGATGTTTTCTGCCTTTTTTTTTTTTTCCTTTGGATCTGAAGGTAGAACTCATATTAATTTTGGGAGATCTAGAAGTTTATTCTGTCTCCTAGGATGTAAAATTGATCTGGGAGTTAGAGAATTTATCAAGTATGTAGTAGTTTGTGTCCACTCAAGCCTAAAACATGGATAAAATATCTTAAGCCAGGCAATCTGGCTACTGCAGAAGCAAACGGGCATCCACAGGATTCAAGATTTAAAATTAATATGGTTAATGTATTGACTTATTAGTGTAAATTCCTCCCCCAAACACCACCACCAACAACACTCTCCATCCTCCCAAACAAAAAACCAGTCCCCAAACTAATGAATTATTATTGACTTGAACACTTGATTTTCTATCCTCCATAAAGCAATATTTAGATAATTGCTAGTACTCTTAACAAGATTTTGTGAATTTGTCATGAAAAAATGAGTCAACACAGAACATAATTTTCTGTTCATCCTTCAGTATTGATGACGTGCCAGTCATGCAACAGAGAATTCTGATAGTGATTATTTAAAACCTTTATTGCCAGAGTGACCAGGAGGCATCTTGAGCAGGTAGAATGAGTTAGTTTTACTTGGAGATGGCTCAGGGCATAATGCAAAATATCTGTATAGCCTTAAGGCTGGCCATATAGAACAATGATCATACCAGAAATATGTGTGGTTATATAAACTAATAACTGAAATGGCCTCAACTGAAACTACTGAAGAAATTCTGCTGAGAATTTCTGCTGCTTTCCTTAGAGTTTCTTCAGGGAGCAAGAGCTGGAGTACCAGATTGAATTTCCGTAACTGAGACATACTTTGTAAAGCTTTGCCTTTTTATGTTTTGTTATATTGTTTTAACCTATTTTCTGGATATAATTTTATTATGCAGCAAATTTTGCTCTTTAAATTACAGCAGCGATAACAATGTCTGCTGCACATAGGAATATCACATAAAAAGGAATCCGTGTTGTTAATATAAAAATGCAGTAGAAATACACTATATTTTTGGTTGAGTGTTGCTCCTATGGCTCTACTGTCTTAGCATTTTTACAGTGACATTGAAAACAAAACATTATATGATTAGTGCTTTACTTACCAGGTGTATATAGAGACTTTTCTTCAGAAAAGTCAGTCAAGCACTGTTTGAATCTCTGTACAAAGAAGGGTGGAGGCCTTTCAAAACATGAACAAAATAAATGTCCATCTCATACCTAGTCGTTACATTCACATCATTTGTTCTTGGAATACTTTGGAAACTCTAAAATTGAACTAGTATTTTCCTTTAGGAGGGAAACAGAGATGAGACCATCTTCCATAACAGTGGAAGATGAAATATGCTGTGTCTTCTGACAGCTACAAAACATGTAGAGTAGCTTAGGTGGAGAGAGTAATGGTTTCAATGCATAGTAGTAACGTGCATTCTCTCCAGGATCCACCCTGAGTTACTGCTTTTCTTACTTCCATCTTAGTTCCCTGTTGCCAAAGTGGTTTTATTTTGCAGAATTGAACTCAATGTCAATAGAAGAATTCCCAGTCTGGTAATTTAATGGGTGTGACTTTACAAATCTGGTGTTTATGAAAAAGATTGAGCAAGTAAGAAAGTGGGAATATGGAAGAACTAAGCTAAGAGGCAGGCTAGAGGCTTTGGATAGTATAATAGCAACAGTTTTATAGTTGCTGCATAAGAATTTTTTTCTGAGCTGCTTTTGAACATAAATGTACCAATTTAGCATTTAGACACTAATTCATTAAAGCTTGAAATTTTATTTTTGAATAATAAAACACAACTTAACAATAGATGAATCATAAGGATTAAAGCTAAGACTTTTAAATGGTAAAATTTAAAATGATAGACTGGAGGTTACAGCTAAATTGTTCATAGGCAACTGTACAGAATGCTTTTCGAAAGCAATTTACACAGAAGAAAATACGGATGTTCAAACAAAGTAATTCAAATTTTATCAGAATTAATTAGAAAGAATACAGAATGATATCTTAATTAAATGGTATCTTAATTAAAGTAACTCGGTTACCAACTGACCTAATTTAGTGTGAATCTAAAATCCCCCTTGAGAAGAACAGGAACTCATATTCCACAAGACAGAGTAGTTTTCTATCTTTATTTAGCAATTACATGCTTAAGTCAAGTTTTCCTTGCCCTTTCTCTTGCTAACGTAAAACAGTATCTACACAGAACTGGCTTCCAGGACAAGACAGTGAGATGATAGTGGCTCATTTGAAGGCATCTATTGGTTGTAGACAATATTAGAATCATAGAATCATAGAAACATCAGGGTTGGAAAGGACCTTAAGATCCTCAAGTCCAACCTACAGCCCTACATCACCCTAACACTAAACCATCTGCTGAAGTGCTATTGTGTAATTTTGTGGGCAATAGTAAAATAAAATCCTTTTCATTTCTGTCAGTGAATTAGAAATAGCAATAGTTTGATTTCACTTTAGTCTCTTCATGGTCCAAATGATGACTGGTACAAGGACAAGTCTTGTACAATCAGTTTGGAATACACCGGAAAACAAAAGGGATCAGTCTTTGCATCTTGAGTGTAACGTTGTGTTAAGACAAGACAGAATTCCTGCAGGAGTTCACTGAGTAGAAACTGATCAGCAAAAGGTAGTGTGTCACTGTAGAATCAATGTCATTTAGTGAGTGCTTTGAGCTTTTAATGGTTAAATAAAGGGGAAAAACCCCCCTCACTTCTAACTTTGAAACTCAAAACTAATGGCTCTCTGCCAGTTAGAGACTAGCATTATGTACTGGTTTTGACTGGGTTAGAGTTAATTTTCTTCTTAATAGCTGGTATGGGGCTGTGTTTTCGATTTGTGCTGAAACATGGGGATGTTTTTTGTTACTGCTGAGCAGTACTTACACTGAGTCAAAGCTCTTCCTGCTCCTTGCACCACCCCATCAGCAAGCAGGATGTGGGTGCACAAGAAGTTGGGAGGGAATGCAGCTGGGACAGCTGCCTCCAACTGACCAAAGAGAGATCCCAGGCCATATGATGTCACGCACAGCATATAAAACTAGGGGGAAGAAGAAGAAGAAAGGGGGCAGATACTTGGAGTTATGACATTTGTCTTCTAAAATAACCATTATGTGTCATGGAGCCCTGCTTTCCTGGACATGACTAAATACCTTCCTGCCAATGGGAAGTATTGAGTGGGTTTCACTGAAGGTATCAAATCTCAGTTCTAGTGGAAAACAAAGAAGGTATATCAAATAGAAGGAAAACTATTGGTTTAGAATTCAAATGAGAAATTACTAAGAAAGGGGCTTCATGAAGAAGTTGGTTTTTACTGGTGCTATTGGGAAGAATAAAGTAGAATTCATTAGGTTTTCTCTTCAGGAAACTGCTAGGAGATCCTCTACAATGGAATACTTTTTATTTTCACATTTAAAGTATGTTGTAGGGATCACACGCAGAGAGCCCTAGCATTTTTTCATTGTAGGAGAATCTAAATTATTTTACTGTGTGCTTAATAGGTGCACAGAGGGAGATAAAATCTAGATAGATCATCTGATACATGGCAAGTTTTTATCCAATAAGTTGTTCATATGTCTTTGTACTTGATTAGCCTAGCAAGTTATAATTTATATTTTTAAAGTTGTATTACTGATTATGATATAAATTAATGACAGATTTAAAAAAAAAAAGCCTGCAGGCTACCTCAGTGATTTTAAAATATTTTCATGGAATTCACTGAGAACTCAAACACTTTAGAGCAGGATAAAACCAGCCGTTTAAAACAAAAAGTGAAAAAACTAATTCATAAAAGTAATTCTGGTCAGTAAGTCCATTCAATAGTTCTCTTCTCAAAATTCATCTTAAATCTGTTGTGCCAAATTAAAAAAAAAAAGCACACGGCAAAATGAACTGATGTGTCAAGTTCCGTGTTGTGAGAGAAATTGATGCTAAGAGGCAAAGACAGACATGAAGAGGAGTAACAGTTGATGTACTATCACTCCTTTTTCCAGTGTAACAATTGTGTGCTATGTGACTTCTGGTTATTAGACTTCTGTTGTAGGGCAATGTATGTTTCAGAATTTATCAAGCCCCTTAGGAATGAGAATTGTATAGGTTCTGCTTCTGCTTTTCTCTTTGTTTTCAAGCTAGTCCTTATCTCCATCTCAGTATTTTCAATATTTCAGAAAAATACATCTGTCTGATTTGCAGTCATTGTGTGTATATTCTACATTCTTCCTCAGCTGTGTGTAGCTTTCACTAAGCCAGACATAGGGCTATTCAGCTTTTTACCATCAGAGTGTGTTTAGCTGATTTGTTTAAATACGCATCTTGACATTTATGCTTCTGAAGCTTAAGAGGTGTGATGAAATAGATTGTTATATATCTGCATAACAGTTTTATAGACTATTTTTGATAAAGGTGACTATAGTGTGTTTGTCTGCTATATGATACCAAATATTTTAAAGGTTATACGGGAAAAAACACAGGTAAAAATAGAAATATTTCAAGCCTCTACTTCAGCAATAATATGTACATATGTGTATGTCACCGGTAAACTATGACCTACTACTATATCCAAATATATCTGGCAGCACATCTGAAACTGTAACCATCTATTTCATTTCTAATTAAACAAATGCTGAATGTCTGAACTGTGGAATTCTGTTGCAAACATGCCAGCAGCTGACAGTGTTTTGCAGCAGGGCTGAGGCGGGTGGAGAGAGCAAAATCTCTGATGGGTGACATCAGGGAATGCTCAGAGAAAAGGCTGTGGGTCAGGGAACAGCTGATGGAAGCTGGGGCTTTTTCCTAGTTTTGCTTTAGTCACTGAAACAGGGAAGAGGGAGAATTGATGTAGAGAGACTCCATAATTTAACTGTCTCTATTTTCAGACTTTGAACGATACTTTAATATTGTTCAAAACAAAAAGACTAAAATCATTCTTCCTATAAAGTAGTACAGCCCTTCTAGATTAAGAGGGCAATTGGTCATATACACCAGAAAAGGCTTGGGCCAAAGTGATCTCTATTCTAAAGTGTTCTTTGTGTGAATATGGATGGAAGCTCAAGTCGAGTCAGGGCTGATGGGAGTTAATTCACAAATAAGCATGGAGCACCTCTCAGCGCTGGAGGCTCCTTGACAGAATTCTGTCACTTGCCACAGCTTCTCCACAGGAGAAACTGCAATATTAAATTTAATTTCTGTTGTGGCAGTGCTTTGATATTTATCCTTCTTGTGTGGTGTTCAAAGAGACAGAATGATTTATAGGTATGATAAGTGGGAAACTTCCTTCCTGCGGCATTGCCCTGTTTTTATTCTTACTGGTTTCTCATTGATGATTCAAATGATAGGAGTCCTTCCAACCAGAACTGATGGAATTGTTAATTATTGAAAAGTAATTCAGCGGAGGACTTTCAGAGTATAGCTTTTTGCCAGTTTTGATATTCCAGATAGAAAAAAAATTAATGTCTTAAATTAGCAATTTTACAATAACAAACCCAAAAGAAAAGACGGAACTCAAATATCAAATGACTTAAGTGCACAGAAAGAGTAATTAAAGCAAACTAAACTAGGATGTCAGTTTAAGTGGTTTTATATAATCTATTCTTTTTGTGTCATATGACATTATATGTTTTTTGTTTGAGCCCTACACTTTGATTCTTGAACTGTGGAACACTTGTGGGCACATCATGTAGACTAGCTGAGAGACGTCCCTGCCCATGACAGGGAGGCTGGATTAAATGTTCTCTAAGGTCCCTTCCAGCCTAGGCCATTCTATCATTCCATGAATTGAAAGATGAAAGCCCTGAGGGGGATAAAAAACTCCTCCTAAAACACGTGCAACATCAAGACAAGTTTGTTACATTTCTAAATCCAGCTTAAAAGAATAGGAAAACTGGAAAGAAACACATAAAGTGCTGAGAATACTACTGCAGATCATAGAGTCATTAAGGTTGGAAAAGATCTCTAAGATCATCAAGTCAAGCCAACACCACCATGACCACTGAATCATGTCCTGAAGTGCTATGTCTACACGTTTTTCGAATGCCTCCAGGGATGAAGAGTCTACCACTTCCCTGGGCAGCCTGTTCCATCTTTGCTGCTCTTTCAGTAAAATTTTTCCTAATATCCAACTTAAACCTCCCCTGACGCAACTTGAGCCCGTTTCCTCTCACCCTATCACTTGTTACTTGGGAGAAGAGCACACCCCCCCACCTCACTACAACCTCTTTTCAGGTAGTTGTAGAGAGCAGTAAGGTCTCCCCTGAGCCTTCTCTTCACCATCCTGAACCACCCCAGTTCCCTCAGCTGCTCCTCATAAATCTCGTTCTCCAGATTCCTCAGCAGCTTCATTGCCCTTCTCTAGACACACTCCAGCACTTCATGTCCCTCTTGTAGTGAAGGCTCCAAAACTGACCATCTCTGGAAAGGATGTCAGCGTATGCTCTTATTAATTAAAATGTTTCACTTTAAAGAATTTACTGCAAAATTTGTTTTCTTTCTGACATTTTGTCACACTTCCAACTCTGATGATGAGAGACTGGCAAATATATTGATCATATATACCAGATTATGTTTTTTCTCTTTAACTTTTGTTTTGCTGATGTAAAGAAGAAAAGTGAACAGCATATTAAAAGCATAACTCACAGGAAAACTTTTAAATATTGCATCATGAAGACAAGAACTAATCTCACTAATCGTATATTCTACCATGAAGCATCTCACACATAGTGCATATTTCTTTTCAATTAATTTTTCTTGCTATATTCAGTTATTCCTTGTGAAATTTTGACAGATTCACTGACAGTAGCTTTTCTGCAGTCCGTAGGTAAAATGTTTGTGTTGTTTTTCTTACTCCCTTGTCTGACACACTTCATGTAGCATCTGGTAGAAACACAAAATAACTTTGCTAGGGAAGTTTGTGTATATGCAGATTTTGTGACAATCCTCTAGCCTTTTTGCTGTGCTATGATGAGGCTAAAAGCAGGCTTCATTTTTGACTTAATTTTGACTAAATATTTCAAACTTTACCTCTTTTAACATCCTGGTGGAGATTCTGATTTCTTCATCATTTAAATGATAATGCATTGCAACTACATTATGCTCTTTTACTACTGTGCTTGGAAGATAGCATCTCCTGGAGAAACTTTTGTCAAGCTAATGCATTTGTTCTATCTTTCAGGCTGTTATTTCCCTAAGAATTCTGGAACAAGAGTAAGAAAGAACTTGCTACTCTTTTAGTCAATGAAAATGTATTTTACCAGAAAACTGGCCTTAAAGTTATGGAAATAATTTATTCTCATGGAGATGCTTTTTAACATTCTCTCCTGTGCATTATGCAGAAGACATCTAAAGGAATTTCTTTGCTGTTATTCTTTCTGAGAACCTTTTTCCAGACAAATTGCTGAACAGCTGTCTTTGCTATAAGTATCTGTATTCATTCAGAATAGCAATGTACTGTTATTGACTCCTTGAGCATGTATTAGTCTGCAGTATAATTACTTCTATCAGGTTATAGGAGGTAAGAAAACTTTGTTGTTCTCTAGGGACTCTAATGCAGAAACTAAGCTCTGTAGCAGAGAAGAAAAATACAGACAGAATGTGCTATGACATATAACAAACCAAGTACAGTAGTTACTGAAATTTTGTATAGGAACAAAAGCCAAAGACAAGGGCACAGGCTGAATTCAGTGCTTAAATTCATCAAATATGTTTGTTCAAAGGAAGTCATGAGTGTCACTGGCTTCCAAAATGCTTTTTGAGGAAAAGTGAATAGGGCAGAATTTGAGAAGCTAAGTGGCATGTGAAGGTGCTGTGTATACTTTAAGTGATGTTACAGTTCTTATTCTGTTCACCACTGTTGTATCAGTGCAGTGCTGATCAGGGGCTGCAATGTCAGCCTCATTTGATGCCAGAAGGGAACAGTCATACATCTCTTCTAGGTGGTTCACGGTGACAGAGTACGTTACCACGTTAACTCAAGCCAGTACAAAACCTCAGTGCTTGTCAGCACAAATTGTATCTTGCATTGATGAGTAAGAGCTCAAAGAACATTTGCCCTGTGTGTCTTAACAGTGCTCAACTACTCTACTTGTCCCTGCCAACTCCTCCTGCAGTTTGGAGGACTGATTATTTCTGAGACACTGCACTCAAGTGGTGCCATTTGCCGGTGATCTCCATTCCAGTCCCATTTCCCAATCTGTTTTAGCTATTTCTGTGCTGCCAGCTCCTAGTCTGTGGTTCTTGATCTAAATGTAGTCCTATCTGTGCTCTGCTGGTATCTCTTGTTCATATTATGTTCTTGCAGCTGTACAAGCCTTGTGGAGGCTAGGTGCTGAACTGAGAGTTAATAGTTGCATCTGGTAACAAACCAATCAGGGCTTTTCATATGCAGGGTTACCTTTAGAGCTGGCAAAACAGCAGCATTTTCTAGCAGAAAACAAACTGGCTTTAAAAAAGATCCAGCTTTTGGTTTCCAAATCCAAGCAGGTTATGGAGAATAAACAGGTAGCAGCGAGCTGGAGAATGAAACTCTCAGCAATGGTAGTTACTCAAACAATGAATTAAGCAACTTATCAGTGTTTTCTTCTTTGTAATCTTTTCCACCGATTAGTATATAAAAGCCTTCCAAACTGAACATGAAGGTCTGGAGGAAGTAGGTCTGGAGGAAGACAGTCCTTGAGATTTAATGGAAGAACAGCATGTAATAATGAGAAGACTCAGACAGCAGCTTTCCCAGGTAGACTGCAAGGAACATTGACTTGAGGATTGTGGTTTGAACTTTGACAGCAGTGCTACATAAGCTGTTTTCACCCTGGATCTGCAACTCCATGGCTTTTGTTCCTGCCTCTGTTCTATCACCTTCTTCTTAACGGAACTAAGCTTTCTGCAAGGACTAAATCTTTTTCTTTGGGGGAAAAATATCCTGCTCAAATATTTTTTTTCCTAATCCAATCAGTTCTCTAATACTGCTTGTTTGGAAGATGCCTGCATAAAATACCCCTGCCAGCAGAAGGGATATCTAGAGGTAGAAGTCAAATTTTTTTTTTGCAGTGGTGGTAGGTCCAATGTAAGTTAAGTACTTAATGTGAATGACACAAGGTATTTCTTGGTTGGGACTTGACCTTTGACTCAGTGCAAACAAAAGGGTAGTCAGGATTTTTTCATAGTTAGACATTGCAAAAAAGATTAATTTTCTCTACAGTTTAGTATTTCTCCACACTATACAATGAAAGAAACGTAGAGTCCTGCTGATGGTGACCATGTAACCATAGAAGCATAATTGCAACAGTAAATTAATTATTTTAATTCATAGTTGCAATCTAGGAGGATCAAAATCAATCACCAAAAGTCTTCATTCCTTGATTTGAACTAGAATTTAGGGGCAGAAGCCTTTGATTACAATTCTTCTATCAGTTTAGGATGGATGTCAGTCACTATCAGAAGTAAAGAGTCCAAATGTACTATGATCTTTGTAATAGTTTGTAAATGATATAAATATCTGTAGAAAATTGATTTGTTCTTTGTATAAAATGCCTTCTCTTAAACCCCAGACTTGGAAAAAAGAGTGTCCAGAGATATGTGAAATTAAAGACAACACTTGAAAGAAACAAATGTTGCAGGTTTAATTCTGTTTATTAACATTAGTGAGTTCAAAGTCCTAATTTATATTGATAATCCTTACTGTCCTGAGGAACTGCACTGCTATCAATTTATCCTTGTTAACTGAAACTGCTTATAAGACTGACTGGGCCCTTAGATGCATCCTTGAGGTTAAATTAACATGGTTTTACCACTGATTTTAGATGTCATCTAAAGCTCATCAATGATACTGTAGTATAGAGAAATAATACAAGAAAAGAAAAAAAGGATTACTTTTATTGATTGTGAAGGGAAAAAAAAGAAGCTCTGTAATACAATAGAGTATTATTTTTCTATATAACTAAGTTCCATAGGCTTAACTTCAGGTCTGTTGTAAGAACATGTCTTTAATATTAGGAAAATCAATACGTGGTAGATAAAATTTGTTCAGCAATGCATTAACTCAGATTGTGTTGTTGACTAAATCTGTCTCAAGAGTGTTTGTTAGATATACTCTAAATAAGATATATCTGGGGAGAAGGCAATGATGGTAGATGATGAGATACGGAGAAATCTTAGAAGTACTTTTCTTTACCTTTGGGATAAAGCTTAAGTTGCAAGTGATCTGAACTTTGTGAAATGTTTCCTGACTGAAGTTTATTTACATTCTCCAGCAATGAGAGGTAACTTATTTTCCTCAGCCTAAGATATTTAGTGACAATTTTAATTGGTGTTTTTGTATGAGTTTAGAAAACAGGGTTTGAATCTATATGAGGCTACGCATCTGCTGGTTGGAATCTGAAGTTCTCTATTAAAGGCAGCATATTGAGGATGATGGTGTTCATGCAAGTCCAAACTTCAAGACGATCTACCAGATAGGAAAAGACTATTTGTGGGATTATTTACCTGTTAGTTATAAAGATTTTTTTGGGCTGTGGGAGATGATATGTTGTCATTGGTGGTCTACCCTAGAACTCCTTTGGTTTACAGGAACACACAAAGGGTAATTTTTAAGCAGCTTGTCTCTAACTTGGATTTACCAGTAAGTTAATAGACCTCATGTGCCCTGGATGTGTAGGGTATCCTTCTATGATACCTTCCATGGCATCCTACTCATTTGGATCAGCTTTAATCAGCATAAAATAATATTCTGTGGCAGATGTCTGGAAACGGGAAACAGGAATCATTACTATCTAGAATCAGAATGTCTGGGGTTGGAAGGGACCTGAAAAGATCATCTAGTCCAACCCCCCTGCCAGAGCAGGATCACCTACAGTAGGTCACACAGGAACGCGTCCAGGCGGGTTTTGAAAGTCTCCAGAGAAGGAGACTCCACAACCTCCCTGGGCAGCCTGTCACCCTCACAGGAAAGAAGTGTCTCCTCATGTTGAGGTGGAACGTCCGATGTTCTAACTTAAACCCATTATTTCTTGTTCTATTGCTGGGCACCACTGAAAAGAGGTTGATTCCTCTTGACACCCACCCCTCAGATATTTGTATACTTTAATAAGATCCCCTCTCAGCCTTCTCCTTTCAAGGCTAAACAGCCCCAGTTCTCTCAGTCTCTCTTCACAGGAGAGATGTTCAAGTCCCTTAATCATCCTCATAACTCTCCATTGGACTCTCTCCAGTAGGTCCCTGTCTCTCTTGAATTGGGGACCCCAAAACTGGACACAGTATTCCGGGTGTCTACTCTGTAAAGATGTTGAAACTTGATTAGTTTAAACCTTTTCCCCTACTCACTTGATTGCAAGGGCTTCCTTGCTTTGAATTCTGATAAGGGCTCCAATATTTATTCATTTGATTTCTTCCTATGTTTTTCTTATTTACTATTTATGTAAATATTGGTCCACTTTCCAATTTCTCTCAAGTAGGGCAAGCTCATGCTTGCCCTACTTGAAAACCTTTTGGTTTTCTCTTGGAAATGAAATCCTGGCTTCATATGAAATCTTGGCTTTATATTCAAGAAAATGCTGTTCTGTATATTCTATTTCACAACACAGAGGTGAAGCGTGCTCTAACGCTTTTGGAGGAGGAGGCTTTGAAGTGCTTTGTATGATTGTGGTCCCAAAGGCTGCCCCAGATGCTCCATAGATCACAAGTAGGCCTGCTCCTAGTACCAACAGAAAACTAAGTATGGCATTTATGGGCAATCATAAAGCCCTGGATGATTATGTATTTTGTGGACACCTGAAGGAGAAACATTTTCTGAGTGGTCATACTTGTGATTGCTCTTAATAGGAAACAAGCTTCAGTCCATCAGAAGTTGGGGAACAGTTGAATTATGAACTGCCGCATACTTCCAGACTGTTAATTCCTGCACTATTAAGTTACTAGAATGTCTAATATACCAACTATGAACTACTAGTTTACTACAGAAAATGGGATATACTTGCAGACTTTCAGGCTTTTTTTGCTGGCACTGGCATTGTGAAGCCTAGCCTTGGTGTCCTGATAGGGACTAACATAGCTCGGAATGTGTGTATGCTCCCAGAGTACTTCTGAAATTTAGGCACCATACAGACAACTGGCAACTGGTCTAATTAATGATAGCAGTAAGCAAAGAGCTGTGAAAAAGTATTCTGCCTTTAGCCAGTTATAATGCATGGTAAGGACCCTTTATTTTCTTGCGAGTTTATCTGCAATATAGGACTAAAGCAGAAACAAGCCTTAATGTATTGATTAGGCAAATGCTTATAGAAATTGTAACATGATAGAGAAAAGCTCTGCTTTAATACTGCAGTTTCAGGTGCCCCAGAATGAAACCAGAATGTGAATCGAATCTTATGAAGTGTTTTATGCAAGTCAGTTTCTTTGACTAATGAAGATATGTAGTAATTACTATCAGACCAATCCCAGGGGGTGATAGACAGATATTTCAGGTAGGAGCAGTAGGCAAGCATAAGTATTAATCAAGCTTTACATCTGACTTTGATTCAGTTTGATTGTATAGAAATAATATTTAACTGTAATGCTGATTATCAAAATTAGAACACACAAATCTGAATTTATAATGACCTCTTGCAGAAGAACAGTTCAAGTGATGAGACTGGGAGCCAGTGCATTCAGAATGCCTGTGGTAACAAGAACCAGCATCTTTATACATGTCTATATATAAAATATTTTTATGAGATATAGGAGCATAAAGATGTTCCCATGAGATTATTGTGCTGTCTCTCTAGTCTCATACTGCTTTTTGGAAGTAGAGAGAGCCAGGTGTGGATGCCACAAAAAGCAAAATAAGTGTGCCTAGTTATATGAAAATCTGTAAGTAAAAAATGTCATTGTTTTAAGGACTTTCATAGACATTAAAAGTGATCATTCTATGCCCTTAAGAATAAAGATTTTATTAGTTCAAGTATGTACAGACCATGTTGTTGCACATACCCATTTCATAACATTCAGATCTTACATCTTTGTGATTTTAATAATCATTGTGGCAAACTACAGTGTTGCTTAGGCTTTAGCATTGCTGGCAGTTTTAGCTTATGTCAAGGGTGAGGGCTGAGCCAGCCATGAATGATAGATGCTCCCTATTAACCCTTCTCGCTCCCCAAAAGGGAAGAGAAAGGGAATAAGGCAGAGAAGCTTACAGATTGGAGAAGAAAATAAATCAGCTTTAATGAAACAACAATAGTCCTAATAAGAATATAGTAAAAATAATGGAAATAATTAAATATACACAGAACCAATATCAAACCCAGTCCTGCCCTGACAGCAATCCCTACTGATGCTGCAGAGCAGGCAGGCACCAGGGAAGTCCCAGGCTCAGGAGCAGAGGGGAACCAGGTACAGGGGCTGGATTTGGGAATTCATGGATTGGGATTGAGGGTGGAAGAATGGATGGACTCCCTCTTGGTTGCTGGCCAGTGAAGAAGAGGGCTTGACTCTTATAATCCCTCAGATGTGTGCTGAATATTATATATATGGAATGGAGTTACTTTGTTGGTCATTTTAAGTCACTAGTCCTCTCTATATGTGTGACTTTTTTACTTCTTTGTGACCCTTTTACTTACCAGCACCCCAACGTGTTACACACAATTTCAGTGATTTTGGTTACTGTAGGAGCAAGTATAATCAGGAGCCTTTCTGTCTACTGATCCTGGGTAGTAACTATAAACGTCAAGTGCACACATGTAGTTAACATAACATTAACTTTAGAACGTGTAGCCTCTTAGAAGAGACTGAGATGAAAAGCAAAATCACAGAACATAACTGGTTCTGTTTTAGTTCAAACCAGGAGGATTTACTTGTGATGTCCATGTTTGATTCTTATTAAATGACTAGAAGATTACCTTAAAATGCAACTTTCAGATGAAAAATTCACTTAATGAGACTGTAGGCACAGACTTAGGCTTATGTCACAAAGACTGTAAAAGAAAAATTATTCTGAAGCCAAACTGACTGAAGTCAGCTTCTAAGAACATGTACAAACCACAGAAATTTCATGTTTGAGAGGTTAATTGACTCCTGCCCTCACTCAGCCCTTGTGGAATTCTCATCTCTTCACAGCACTTTGCAAACCTTGACAAAATGAACCTGAGGAACGTCTCCATACACACATCCTTTGGTGAGACAGGGAAATATTTTTTCCCAAAAACACAGTAAGTTGTTTGCTGAAATTGTTCCTCAAGCTTAGAATGGAATAAAATTCCCCCCTCTTATCCTGGATGCTCAGCATTCAGTAGAATGTAGTTCCTAGTTTTTTGTAAGTCAAGGTGTTTTCTCCTCCTTCAACAGAATTACAAGTTCATTAAAATTCCGCTCTGTTGTAACTGCTTGTCATGGTTTGACCCTGGCTGGCAGCCAGGTGCCCACACAGCCGCTCTCTTACCCGCCCTACGCCCCCTTCTCCGCTAGACAGGGGGAGAAAATATATTAAAGAGCTCAAGGTTTGAGATAAGGACAGGGAGATCACTTTCATTTACCGTCCTGGGCAAAACAGACTCGGTTTTGGGGAAATTAGTTCAATTTTTTAAAAGAACATATCAGAGAAGAGTAGTGAGAAATAAAAAAACCAAACAGATCTTAAAAGAAAAACACCATTTCCCCATCCCTCGCTTCTTCCCAGGCTCAACATCAATCCCGGTTTTTACACCTCCTTCCCCCGAGCGGCGCAGGGGGACAGGGAATGAGGGTTACGGTCAGTTTATCCAACGTTGGTTCCACCGCTTCTTCTTCAGTCCGGAGGAGGACTCTTCAAACTTCCCCAGGGTCATTGTGGGGTCCCTCTCACGGGAGACAATCTTCACGCTCTCTTCTCCGACGTGAATCATCTCACAAAGGGCAATTCATCACAAACTGCCCAACGGGAGACACCTCACGAGAGGCAG
>NW_009713192.1:18825-83844 GCF_000703405.1 Apaloderma vittatum | reverse complement strand
AGCGCTGCCGCCACTGAAATCCGGCCAGGAAAACACAATACACTGCTCTTATTATTTATTCTGAGCCCTACTCAATAGGACTCAGCTGCTCCACATTCAGAGTCAAAACTGCCAACATATTCCTCCTATATCGACCTTACACCTTTCCCTTCTGCTATTGCATGGGGATTAATAAATTCAGATTCCTTGGGAAAATCTTGTCTCGCACAATAAATTTTTTTTGTTCTAGAGATAAATCTGAGTACTGCACAAGGCATAGCTGAAGATACGTCAACACAATGCAATTCCCTGCTTCGCAGAGATACGCTGATTTAGCTCTGAATGCATTATCTAGTTCCTGACAACGTTATGATGGTGTGTTTTGCTATTTATAATAAAGCCTCTGCCCAGTAGTCAGAAAGGAATATCACTTTGCAGTTGTATCAACTAAGCGAAAAAGTCTTAGAGTGTTCAAGTTCCTTTGAGAGTGTTTGTTTGGTACTGCAGATTCTATGTGAAGGAATTTGCAGAACTTTTATCTGAGGAAAACAAAAGAAGGTGAGATATAAAGAGAGCACAAATATAGTTATTAAGTATGTGGTCACATATTGAGACGCCCGCCCTTTGTAGGCATTGTGACAGAGAGGAAGTGGAAGGAGGTGGTCAAGAAAGATAGTAAGATTAGTTTTGTGTATTAGATGGATGTAAAGCAATGTAATGTGTGAGGTAAACACGAAAGAAACTGTAAGATCCCTCTTGGAGGGAATAAAAGAAAAGGAAGATTTTTCACATCAAAGATGAGCTCTGTACATGAGGTAACTAAGGAGAGAAGCTAGTAGGTAGACATTTGAATCACCAGTAAATGGAAACTGTTAGAAAAATATTTGGAACAGTGGTGTGGAGTAGTCTCTGACACAGAGGAAGAAAATGGAGTAAAATTACAGCAACGTGAGAGATGACACTTGAAATATGATAAATGTATTTTGTAAGAGACACATTGTTGCTGTTAAATATGCCTTATATAAATTATACTAGTCAGCTGCTCTGTTTATATTTTCCAGGTAACACTGTATAGTGTTCTTGATATAATCAGAATAGCAAAAAGAACTTTATAAATTTAAACTTTCAAAATATGTTTTGGTTGGTTAGTTAGTCTTAATTTTTGCCACCTTAAGACCTGTTTTGGATTTAAGCAGAAAAATTCCTCAGTGAATGTGGGGGAGAAAAAACCCTCAACACAAATTATTATTATTCTGTCTCTATTCAGGAATTTTTAGTATTCAAATTTTTATGGACTAGCTAATGCTTGTTTTTCTGCAATGGAACACTTTAAGAGTGTAATATATTGCCATTTTTAAATGAAAGATTTGACAAATACTTTTATTTGTTCTAGTAGCTGAAAGCTAGGTAAGCAAAAGCCTATGGAATAGTAAATAGTTCTTGTTAACAACCTGGAGAAAAAATAACCTCCTTTTGAAAGCTGGATTGTGTATTCTTCCAGGCAAAGAGAAGGCTGAAAAAAGTTCATATGAATCTTCAAAAAAATAATAAATAAATAGTCCTGTGTAAGCTACATTGATATTTTTTGCAATAGCTAGGAAGATTTTTTTTTTAGTAACTTCGGGACATGAATTGTTTTTGTTTTGTCATAAACGAACAATGAAATTCCTATTACAGAGAACCAGTTGATGCAAGTGGAAAATATTGACAGAAAATTTTACTTTCGTCATTGATTTCAGCTCCAAAACGGCTTCTGCTATTTTCTCAGTATTAGAATATAGCCTGGGGATCTGTAGACAGCTGATATTTTTCTAAGACCTCTGTAGTGATTCTTATGTTCATGTATATTTGTCTATTTTCTAATGATTGCTTTTCATGTGGAAAGAGATGTCAAGTGAATTTGTTGCATATATAACTAAGCTCAAAGCTGTATATTGGCATGGGAAAGCCCAAAGACTGGATATAATTGACAGTTTCATTCAGTGATACACAGAATCATATTTTTACTCTTTACTGAGTAATAACAAGGTATGTGTTAAAACGTGACTTGGCAGAAGCATCTGTGTGTCAGCAAGGAGCTTTAATAGCTTTACTGCAGGATCAAATACAGGCACATCCTTGTAAGAGTAAGTTTCCTTACCTGTACAGTTTCTTTGTATTTATTGCATGTCTGACTGAAGCCTTCCTGAAATCGTAATCACTTATGATGTCAGTTCATTGTTTTGCAAGAGCGAATTGGTTTTGTAGTTAAATAGTAGTTAGAACTGGCTCCTGTATCTACTAGAGACATGGCCTACCATCTTACAGATATATTTACTGTGTCTTTAATTAATTAGTCTTTCTGTTCAGACTCAGTTTCTGCTCTCCTTCACATACACACACGTTGAATTCAGTTGAAGGGAAGAGATTTCTTGTTAATCACTGGCATCTTTCAGTTCGCATTAAACAAAAATGCGTGCTGGCAAAAGCATTAAAGAGACTGCATTGTATTAGTTTCATTTGACGATCTTGGTGTAATTACGTAAGTAGGTTAAAATAGGTATGACTTGTAGCACTAATGGAAAACACTAGACTTAAGGCCTGAAGAGTTGCCTTCTGTTCTCACCAACCCTTCCTGTCTCCCATAGTCTGTTTGTTTAAGCTAGTTCCACTAGTCTTCCTTTTCTTGACCATCTTTCCTTCTCAGATATCTAGCTAGACTTGATAAGGGACACACAAACGCTCTCAGAGAAGTGTAAGGATTAACGAACTTGAAGTATATACTGCTCTTTCTCTCTTAGGTAAGAAAAATAGGCAACAAACCTTAACTATGTTTTCCCCGCTTCACATATCTAAGTTTCCACAGGAACTAGTGGCACTCTTCTTGATGTGGATTAAATGGAAGTTGCTGGAGAGGTGCCACTTTATGTGTAGCTCAGGTACCATGTAAGCTTTCTGTCAATGGCTTTTGACGATACTGAGGTGTGAGTGTGAGGTAGTCTTCAGTAGTGCAGGTAGCGGAAACTTCTCTGAAGAAGTGAGCAAGTGCTCACCATTGGTGAGAAACAGATGAGAATTTCTGGTATGTTCTGATGAAGCCTTTGTGCACCAAATGGCTTTCTTTCAGTAACTGGGTTGTAATGAAAAGAAGTTAAGGCTGTTTTTATCTATCAAGGCTCTGAAGAGAGGCACTCTACTGACTGGATGAAAAGCAAATATTCTGTGATTCTGTGATTCTAGCGAAAATATGAATACATATTGATGGGAAGGTACAGTTCAGCTAGAGTTCTTACTCTGTGCATCTAACACACACTGAAAAACTGAAAATTTTCTTGGAGGCAGTCAATGATCTTCCATTAAGTAATAAGACGTCAAAGTCACCAATCTTTTATTAGCACCCAAAAGAAAAAGAAGTAAGGAAATAGAAGCAGTGGCTCAAGTAGTGCCCTCGGTTAACCTAGTAAAACTGGAAGAAGACTTTGGCTTGCTGTTTTCCAAAGCCACATCATAAGGGAAATCCCAGACCAAATATTTCATCCTGTGTATCCAGCCAAAAGCATAGACCACTAGACTGTTTCCTCTGGACAGGGAAAGACATCTCTCCTTAGGCACAGAATGCAAATTACTTTGTCAGAGCCATTTAATGTGAAAGTCAAAAAGTTTATGATGTGAATTCTTCCCCTGGCTACTAGAGTACTGTGTTAATCACAGGAGCCTCACTGTTACGTATGCTGGAAATGTGACATGGGCATTAGTCCCATTTTCTTTTAGAATCTTCATGGTGCACAGTTTCTCTTCACACTCTGCCAGATATAGTAGTACCTCTGCATTGTTCAATGTGGTCCAGTAGTTGGTTTATTTCAAGTTTCTTTGTCACAGAAGTATGACAGTCCTGGACACTGATATTTTAGTTACTGCTTTTTACAATAGTGTGCATTTACTGTAGCCTCTCTCTCTGATTTAATGAGATTAGGGACTCGAGCAAAGCTTTCAGTTGCTGCAAGTTATGTTGAACTCATGGTAAGCTAAATATCTAAAAATAGGTATTTTCCAGAGGTAGTAATCACTGAACATTAGGACACTTTGAAGTTCAGTGTCTGATGCTTTTTTCTGAATATTTAAGTAACTGTCAATGACAGCTTGAACTCTATCACATAAATAAAAGCATTTCAGTGAGTAAATCATTGTAAAATCTACTAAAGTATGATTAACATGTTGCAAAATAATGAGAACATCTTGATGATATACCTAATAATCTGTGACGTGTTTGACTATAAAAAACCTCATCACTGTGAACACAGTTTATTCTGAAATTTGTAGAGGCGTTGCTCTTGACTTTTTAGAAAATAACCAATTACATGGGTATGTGGCTTTTGTAGGAATTAAAATTAAACCTATATACTTGTTAGAAGCAGAAATAAATAATTGGCATAATAAGATATTGTAATGTTTGATGTCACCCATTCCTGTCTTTTTTTAGACTGTACTACGACTAGTCCTCTAGCGGAGAGTCATATCCCAGAAGAGCAGTACATAGAATTCTTCATGCTCCATTGACTCTTTTACTTTCTTTACTTGGTAGAGACAAACAAACTTAAACATGCTGATTCACTTTGGACAGAGAAACTAGAGAGACAGTAAAGAACTTGGCAAATATATGAGGAGAGAAGTGAAATTAAACAACAGGAAAAATGGAAGTTGTTTGTTCTTTAATGAAGGAGAAGATAAGTCATTATTTAAACACTGTCATATGAGAGAACAAAGATATAACTGTCTTCTCTTCCTGTGTTAACTTCACCTTGACTTACCTTAGTTCCAGACACCTCGTAACTGAAGCTAGAAAATGATGCTAGAAGTAGGCAGGAAAAAACTCAACAGTACTAAGTTTAAAAGGGAATAAAAAAATAAAAACCTAGTAGAAATTATTTGAGGAGGAGGTAAATACATATTGAAGTAGGACATGTCACTGAAAGGTCTTATGTAAATGGAACAGAATGGGTTGTAACTGCAGTTAATTTTATTCAGTTCAGGAAAAGACAACTTTTTGATTAACAGAAAAGATCTTCTGACAAACGGATTCAATGGGCATGGAAAATTTACAAAGGTAAATGCAGGAAACTGTTGACTCTAATTTTTTAAACAATGGTGTGAAAAATATTATAAAACAAAATCTAAAAAATAACTTTTTTTCCTAGCAAAGCTATCATCTGGGAGATTTATTGGCTGTATAGTTAATAAGTATTCATAAATCAATGACTCTTCATCATATTAATTCTGCTTCTTGTTTTGATATAGTGTGTATGAAAAGTCCTTATTACCTTTTGATTTTGTTTGTAGCTTACCTGTCAAAAAAAGAAAAAAATAGTAACCAGATTGATTAGAACTGAATCCAGAAAGAGATTACTGAGGATTTATTTATTTTTCTTCCTGTTTATTACCTGATTCAGGCACATTTCTGTGGTAGAAGACCAGCAACAATCATTTGTAATGCATTGCAGATAAAACTACAGTTCTTGTTATTGCTAGAGAGCCTGCCAATGTGTTCTTTCCTGTGGAGTATGACTGTATTAATTTGGCAGGGGAACAAATGAAGTGCAGAGGGTGAATAAGTAGCTGAGAATTGTGGTATATGGCGCTCCACCTCACCTACAAGCTTTGTGTTTCTTTTTCTCTGTGCATTGGCGTGTATCAGATTTTTTGGTCTTTCATCTTGTGTACTTAAACTTACAGATGTCTGTGAAAGTTGGGGTTGCTGGTTAGCTCAGTCAGTTAGAGCGTGGTGCTCATAACAACCAGGCTGCGGGTTCGAACTCTGCTTGGTCCCCACATATTGCCTGATCTAGTTGAGAGGCGTCCCTGCCCATGACAGGGAGGTTGGATTAGATGATCTCTGAGGTCCCTTCCAGCCTAGGCCATTCTGTGATTCTATGAAAGTAACATAGACTTCAGAAAAAGCCTCTGAGTCTTTATGTTCCTGGTACTAATTTGATCAGGTGCTATGGGTAAATGCTTTACTTTCTGCAACGAAACTTAAAAAAATGGTTTAATGGGTGCCCTTGAAGTTTCTGGTTCGGTACAGGTGAAACTCTCACATTTGCCTGAGGTGATTTTAATTAAAAACATTAAGGATTTAATTTGTTGCACCAACTCCTAAGGAGAAAGGGATCTACTTGTATGAATTGTTCTTTTGTCCCCAAATTGCCGAGGTCAACAAATTTTGGTTCCAATGGGAGGAAGGAAGATGTTTTTCTAGATATCTAGCTATTTGGTTGTGTCTCAGAGCACCTAACTATGTGGTCAAATACCTAAAGAGGTACATGCACTTAGCTAGCAGTTGAGTTGAAGCTTTTGTAAAAATATGGAAAAGTAAATCTCTTATTCCTTGGGGACATTTTGTACTTCTCTAAGCTGGTTTGTGATTTGATCCTTATTTTTTTTTATGTTCTTTTAGTTGCATTGTAATTGTAAGATGTTCTGCTACATAATATTCTCTAATGGTGACTTCTCTGGCTTTTGTTTAGTTGCAGAATGAAGCCCTGGCCTAAATGGTGAACATCAGCAATCATAAGGGAATAGCTGAGGCTGAGTAAGTGCTTTCTCTGATGCTCATTAGATAGAGAAGTATGTCACAGACATACAGGTGTTAACTAATACTCTTAGTACATAAGGGAAGTGATTGCTGTACCTCTTGTTCTTATAATGATGGTGTGTGTGCATTTTGTAAGATACCTGCCCAAGTCTAATTTTCAGTGATGCTTTTGTTGGAGAGCTTTTTTTCTTTTATGCCTGTGATTCACCCATTTCAGTACCTGAGTTTCTCAGAGAATGTGCATTATACTGTTCAGCTTCCCTAAGTTTCACATTTAGATTAAGATAGCTTTCTGCTTTGTCTTGTGTGATACAATGGTCTCCATTACACGTACTTATAAGTTTCAGATTTTTAAAAGTGGTATTGTTTGGTGAGCTGCCAAGCACTTTTAGGTGCAGACATAGATATATATACCTAGTCATCCCTTTCCTCCTCCCAGCCAAAGGCAGGGATCCTCTACACCTATTCCTGGTCAGAGTATTCACTGTCTGACCATTTCAGTGCCAGACCAGAAGTCCTCTCACCAGGATTAAGGGAGATGATCTCAGTTGTTCTGTGTCTGGAAGATTGTTGATTGCCTTCTTGTGTTTCTACAACAGCTAAGCTGACAGCCTTCTTGGGTGGCCCCTTCTTAACAGCTGTGTCTTCCCTCTTATTTGGAGTATGTGTGCTTCCAGCTTAAAGGTGAGTTTGCCGTCCCATTTCTTTGTGCCCTCCCTCTAGTCACGCAGACAAAACCAGAGTGTGCCATGTGGCTCACGCCTGGGGATTCCTTTCCCTCTGACCAGGGCTGGAGAGGACTGATTTCTTGGGGCACCTCTGACAGCCAAGGTGCTGGCCAGTAGGGATAAGGAGGTGCACAGATTTCCTTCGGAATTTGGAGCCAGAAAGGTCCTCTCTCCACAGTTGATGTATCCATATCTGGGCAATACATCACTGCCAAGTGCTTGGAATATGACATTGGAACGCTTTGAATCACCTTCCTCCAAATGACCAGCGTGCACAGGACATCCTCTGGATCTTTGGAGGCCTCATCATTATCTAGATCACTGTAGATGACTTCTAGTATCGCTGATTCTCTTAGGTACTGGATACTTTCACCTGTGGTAGTCCATTTTCCTGGGGAGTTCATAATGGCTGTCTTGCCCTCATACTTGAGAGGAGCCGTCTCCAGAGAGTGAAAGCTGCTGCGTCTTTTTTGATTCCTCTCTCAGTTCCCCAGTTTCTATCAAGGGTGCCCAGCTGTTGGGCTTCCCTACCTTCCAATTACCTTCCACTGTCCCAGCATCAGAACAGCCAGGCAGCAATCTGCTCACCTGGCTGGTGGCTGTAGTCTTTCTATGACTTGAAGTTCTGAGGAGTTCAGAGGCCAGGTAGTTTGTGCTTCCTGTCTAAATTCTCTCACTTCTTCCCCCAATTTCTTTGTTGAAGGACCGGCTTCTTTATCAAACCTGATTGATGATATGGACCCATTCTTTTCCTTGTCCACTGTTTCTTTTTTGCTACTGGAGCAATTACTGTAGTAGTTTGGGTCACTGCCTCAACCACAGTCCTCTGGACCACTGCACAGTCCAGGCCCCACTACAGTGCTGGAAGCTGCTGGTTTTCACTAGCAAGGCACCCTTTTGTCAGTCAGTTTGCAGGGTTGCTTGCCTGTTCGGGTATAAAGTCCCTGGTTATGGGAGGTGATAGCTGCCAAAGTAACCTATCCAAATCCTTCCACACATGCTGCCACCCAGAAACTGGCTGCCTCAGATCACTTTTCAGTTTCGCCTCACCCAAAAGTTGCCTTCTCTTACACCAGGATGGCACCAGATTCTACTACTACATTAGTAGTATTAAACAGCTCATGTAAGGGTGAACAAGGACCTTGGGAACCTGCGTAATAGAACTATCCACATCAATCCCAGGTAGGAAGGGGAATTCCCTCACCTTCTCCACAAGACAGCTCCCCGAGCATAGCATGGCCATCAATGCCAGGACAAAGCACATAGCCATTGTTTGTGCTAGCATGTTCCCAAGGTCCCTCATCCTCCCCACAAATTAGCTTAGATTTTATTACGTAGTACCTTGTGATGCAAAAATTAATGTGATTTTTTTTTCAGTTTAATCAATTTCCTTTCCAGTATTTCCTAGCGCAGGCTTTCCTACACACAGGTTTTTCAGATGCTCGGAGCTTTCCTGTGTGAAAGAGAAGGGTTCCTTTCAAAATCTTTCAAGTTCTTTCTCTACTAATGAATTTCACAGATCTATGCTTCCATATTATATAGATAAAGTGCTTCTTGAGAAGTAGTAGTTTTTAATCAGGGGAAACTTGAAGCAGTTTAAGAAATTAAGCATCTTAATTTATGCCGTGAGTTGAAATTTTAAATGTCACAGGAATTTCAAATAAATTTTTTTATTTTCACTTTTTGTTTGAGAAGCTCAGAAGTTTCACGGCAAAAATTAATTTCTTCTAAATGCCCAAATCTAGAAATGTTGAAAAGAATTTTTGAAATGTGTAAACCAGCTATTTATGTTAGTAAAATGTAAATTGGTTTGTCTCAAAATTACTTTTGTTTTAGAAATATTTGCATCTGATAGGAAATACTGAAAATCTTCAAAGGTATCAAGCGAGGCTTTTCGTTTTGGCCTAGCACCATATTTTTGGGAAGGAAGGGATTTTCATCTTGCCAAGATTTATGTTTGATGACTTAGCTCAGTGGGGGCTGCAATAAAAATTGCAACGGTCTTTGAGTACTGTAGTACTTCCTCCCACCTACTTACATTTCTCTTCTGACCTTCTCACACTCTTTGTTTGAAATAACAGGCTTCCCCACTGTTAAAATTACTGATTTTCTTAATGGCCCCGAAATGTTGTGCTGAAGATAATAATCCTGTGTTTCAGAAGCTCATCCTTTCCTACTCAGAAAAGCTGACGTTAGTCTTAATGGATAATCTGAGCACAGGGTTTCAATGGGTATTTAATTGTTAAACCAATTTCTCTTGCTGTCTCTAAAAAGATGTACTTCATTTTCATGAGGTTTTCATGGCTATTTGAGAAGACAGATGGAAAAGGCTCTCACATCCTCCAGACAGAAGTACTTTTCCAGTCTGTAGCATTAGATAAGTTGTTTCTCTTTGTCAGTTAGTATGATGCTAGTGTTTTCATCTCAGGTAGTAGTGGGGTTTTTTTCTCCTCTGAAATTGAATGTTCCAGTTATATGATGGTCATCCAGCCATTTTTTGGGGACTTGAAGACATGTTTAAGGAAAACCTCGCTCAGCCCCCTTTCTTTTTAGATACTTTTGCAGAGGAATGGTGTGGTTGAGAGTAAGAACCGATCAGTTCCTTGGATCCATTTTCTGACACATACATCTGAAACCTGTTTCACAGAGGTTAAAGCAACTGTGTTACGACTTTCCAGCCTATAGCCGAGTCGTTGGGGTAACAGATTTCTTTCTGTGCATTTGCCTCATGTTTGCAAAATATATCCATGGGTAAAGAATCAGACTGATCTGCAATGTTTTCATCTCTATTTTATAATGTCACAACTTACACCACTTTAGGATCTAGGATGTGCAGTGTCGAACACCTTTGGGAAGGTGCTGAACTACTTTACAAGCATCTCACTTGACTTTGTCAGGAATCAGAGCTTCTCAGTACTTCAGGGAACAAAACTCCTAGTGTGAAAAGACCTTGCTTGGTGTGATCTAAATGACTCAAATACAGAAGAGAAAGAGAGTGTGATGCTTCAGACTCTGTTTCAGTCCTTGGTTTGTCTGTTGGTGAGGGGCTAGTGAGTTCCAACTGTAATGGTGAGGATTTCTGTTCAACTGTAGTAAGTCCACATCACTCAACCCAGTCAAGTGCCCTCCTGTATCAGCTAGTGGTGTCAGGGGTACTTTGAGAAGCTTCTTAATGTCCTGAACTCAAAACATGGCAGACTAATTGCAAAATAATCCTTATTACTAGCTTTCAGAGCATGTGGAAAAGCAGATCTCTTGTTAATACACTTTTTGAAATTCTTAGTCTATTTAAGTGATTTTTGTCTACTACAAGTTCTTGCGTTTATGCAGCTAGGAAGCAGGGTTAGTGTTTTTGTAATATTAGGACTGTGACTGTGCTGCCTCACGATAATGATTTCCATGCATGATACTAACATTAGTATGTACTGAAGGATAACTATCAGATAGTTGTAGAACAAAAGTCACTTGATAAAGATCATAAAGGTAAACAAGCGCATCGAAAGCTACTAGTTCCAAGGGACTTAGGCAGGATGAAACAAAGACATAATTGTTCTAGTAGAAGCCAAAGACTCCTGCCTCTCTTGGCTGTGCTCTGTGTCCACAGGTACAGATTTGATTCCACTCTTAATGTGCATTGTGCTTTCAAAATGTCACAAGGTTTTGAGAACAGACCCTGGCTGTTACATTTCTGATAATTCTAAGATTTCTCTCCAAATATCCACTGTTGCACATCAGGAAAAGCTTTTCCTCTTACATTCAGTAAATTAAATAATTTGAATAGGTTAGCGGAAATAGCTAAACTCTCATTAATGGTTGGATGCTAGCAGTGCTTTCTTCTTTCATCCCTTTCATAAAATCTTGTCATTTATAGCTCTATAATTCTAACAAATTGTCAATTTCTGTGTAAATGGATGCATTAGGAACAAAACTAAGAAAAATAATGCTTTATGTTTTCTTCTTTCTACCTTAATGAATACAAATGAAACTCTATAATAAAAATATCTGAGTGAATTTTGCTCAGTTATATTGGAGTGAACCCTGCGTAATTTAATTAACTTTGTTGCATGCAATTGAAAGGAATATGGTATTTGGTCCCAGATACTCTCACAGATCATCTTGTGAATTCAGTGATAACCTTGCAAGAGGAAGAGAGGCATTGTAAGTTTCCACTGAGAGAACCAGGAGACGTCTTGAAAGCCTTTTCTAATGCAGTTGACTAGTATTATTATCAAACCTATTCTCATCTGCCAGTCAATCCTTGTGCTACATTTAAATTGTAAGCTGATTGAAGCAACAGGTTTTGTTTTCTGTTGTGTGAGGTATGCAGCTCTGTGGCAAGAACATTGGCAATATTTTATTACTAATATAAGAGAAATAAGTATAATGCTTATATATTATGATTATGAATTAATAGTTATTTATTTTATCATACTACCACCTATGAGATGAGACATATCAGTTCCCTGTCACAGTTTTTAGTGTCATGTTTACCCAATGGCTTCTGTAGGTACATAGTTTGATAGGTAAAAAGAATTATCTCTAAGCATTTTGGCGGTTTGTATTGTTTTTCCATATTAGAAGGATACAGGCATGTTTGTATCTTGATATTTTAAGGCCATAGGTGACCTGGAGGAGGGATTAAAAAAGCTCCCACTTTATTGGCACGTTTTCTATCCCTCTCCTCACTTTTTCTTCCTTTGTTTTGAAAATGTTTGAAAGAAAATGAATAATCAGATATTTCTTAGAGTTTTCTTTAAAAGCATTTATATTAATCATTTAAGGGCACTATGCACTTTGGAAGAACCATAATACAGATACATAACCATAGTAATCTGCTACAGTTTGCTTCTTTGAATATGTGTTACAGAGTAAAGTTGCTTTTTTCTTGTTGAGTACCAAAGCAATTCTCGTCTTTAAGTTTATGAATAAACTGAGTTATCCCCCTTTCGATCTACAGAGTTTGAGACAAGCCTCCATAGAATGGCTTTTGTTGAAAGGGACCCTAAGATCATCTGTTCCCTCACCATGGGCAAGGACACCTCCCACTAGACTGTGTTGCTCAAAGCCACATCCAGCCTGGCCTTGGACACTTCCGGGAAGGAGACATCCACAACGTCTCTGGGCAACCTGTTCCAGTGTCTCACCACCCTCACAGTAAAGGACTCCTTTCTAACATCTAATCTAAATCTACCCTGCTCTATTTTAGAACCATTGCCCCTTGTCCTACCACCACATGCCCTTATAAAAACTGCCTCTCCAGCTTTCCTGTAGGTCCACTGCAGGGACTGGAAAGTTGCTATAAGGTCTCCCCAGAGCCTTCTCTTTCCCAGGCTGAACAGACCCAACTCCCTCAGCCTGTCCTCACAGGAGAGGTGCTCCAGCCTTCTGATCATCTTTGTGGCCCTCTTCTGGACCCTCTACATCAGGCTCATGTCGTTCTTGTGTGTTTGGGGACTCCAGAGCTGGATGCAGTACTCCAGGTGACACCTCATGAGAGCAGAGCAGAGCAGCGGGGCAGAATCACCTCCCTTGACCTGCTGGCTATGCATCTTTTTGATGCAGCCCAGGATATGGTTGGCTTTTTGGGCTGCCAGTGCACATTGCCGGCTCGTGTTAGGCACCCCCAAGTCCTTCTCTGCAGGGCTGCTCTCAATCCGCTAAATCAATCCTCACAAAAGAGATGGAAGAGCTGTTTCTCAGCTATAGCAACTTAACTGTAACACACTCTTCTTAGGGAGGTCACAGTAATTCAGTAAGACTGCTTTCAGGCTGCCTTACAAATACAGTGTACACATAATAGCCAGCTAGAGGAGCAAGGTAAAAGAGGTAGAATTTACATATATGATCAGAAATATGAAACTGATGGCTCTAATGCTATTTCATCTACTAGAGAAAGATAGGAAACCAGATATTTGCAAGGGATTGAATTTCATCAGGTTCTTACGCTGCAGGTAGTAAGTAACTGTAATTTTACGAAGCGCTCAGGTGAGCTGTGGAAGAGAGAAAAGTACATTTCTGATTATTCATCTCATGGTAAAGTCTGACCCTGTGCATCAATAACTTGTGATAACAAATTAATTACCTATGTTAATTTAATTTGTGGGCACAGTCCTGGGTTTTAAAAGCATCTAGCTGATGCTAGGCTGTTACAAGTGTCAGCTGCTCTCAGGGTAGTTTGGACTTGGCTTGTTTGAACATTGGCCCGCTCATAAGAGCTGATCCCAGCACAGAAAACAAAATTCTGTGCCTTCCTCTTCAGTCTGATTAATATCCTCCAAGAAGAGATAGTAGATGAAATTTCCTCTTCTTTTGGGGATGATCTATATCACATTAAAAAAAGATAAAAAGAAAAAAGGCATTGTACAAACTGGGAGAATGGCTTGAGCAGCTGAGAGCGCTAGCTAGAGCAGTGTGATTTCTGGGTCTCTGCCAGGGAGACACAAGTAGCTCCAACTGAGGTTCAGCCATGGTGCAGAATTTGGCTCCTCACCTCATGGTTTAGCACTGTGCAGCGTGTCAGTGTGTAGGCTCCTTACTGTGTGGCCTGAGTGGTACATTAGAATTACTACCTTTGGTGTTCCCCAACACCAGTGTACATCTCTGCAGAGGCAATTTGTGGTGGGCAGGCAAAAGATAACTTCTTATTCCAGTATATTCCATTTTTCTTTAGCCTCACTTTTAGGTGAGAGCTGTGGGCCTTGCAGAGATAGCAGCCCTGATGTGTACTCTACCTCCTCAGCAAAGTTTGACCTTAATTCCTAATAGCTCTGACAGTGATTGGAAAGACAGAAGTAATATTAACAGTCCTTTGTCAGTTAAAACATTAAGGCCTGTCCTAATATATTCAGAAACACATGGTGACCTGCCTAAGAATTGTTGCTGTTTTCAGTCACTCCTAGAGCCAAGGCCTCCAGAGTGTTTAGGTACCTGACTCACAAGCTCCTTTATCACCCCTTCAGAGGCCACAAAAGAGTTAAGGCCCTTCTGCAACTGTTACTTTTCAAGCCAAGTTTATTCAGTGGAACAGGAACATGCATTTTGGGCTGAGGATCATGTTACATTGATTAGGAAAACGGTGACCTAGTTTCCTTCAAAGCTGTATGTCAAAATGATACGATTAGCACACAACTGTATCAGCCTCTGACACATCCCCAGGGGTTGCTGTTGAAATACTCATCAGCCAGTGGGTGAAGGGGGTGGATTATTAGCATCTAACTATTTAGTTGTCCCAGCATCTCATTTCTGAACTATTGTTGGGGGTTTATTATATAATTTGTAAATTTTTACAGGCATCTGAGCTCTGTGAATGGGCCACAAAGCCACCACTGAGATGCCAAGGTGCACTGGGAAATTGTATAGTTCTTTTACATGGATGAAACTCTTAGATTTCACTCAAGGTCTTTCTCCTTCCCTGGAACTTGTGTGTGTATGTGTGCATTATTTATTCTATTTTAAACAATTTCTGTGTAACACCTACCTTGGTAAGTCACTGTGGCAGGTAAGGCAAATGGAATTGCTTGGTAAAAAGCAATTAGAATTAGAACCTACTGCTCCTGCCTCATTTGGATTTCTAGGTCTACATTGAGACGAGTCGTAGCACTCTCTGTGTCAGAGCTTGCAGAGATGAAGCCGTGCTGGGAAACCTGTCAGGTTGCATCGCAGCTCCGTCATGGCCTCAGGGTCAAGCTTCTTTTTGGCTGAAACAAGGAGAGGTTGCCCAAAGGTCTTGTTATGGCAGGAAACTGGAAGATGGGCCATGTATGTGAAGAGTTTTGTCACTTCCTTCAGAACAGGTAGAGACAAAGGTTTCTAAAATATACATAATAAATGTAAATGTAAGAGTTTAATAATAACCTGTGTTACCCTGGACCACAACTGTCCTTTTCATTTGCTGGCTTTCACTGTATTGCTATTCAGAACTCAACCTTTCCACTCATGCCTACGAGCATATTCTCTGAATGTAAATAAACTTACGCTGGTATTTCTACTAGTTCCTATGTAGCCTCTAAAAGTAGGGTAATATATACTCTAATGCTCAAATATCAAGATTTTAAAATGAGAACAATGAATAAATGAACACATATAGTCATGTTATGTAGCAAATTGGTTAAATCCTCCTGATCTGATGTGAGCTTACGCCTTGTATAGACCTGTAACAATCAGACTTCCAGCTGCTCCCACTGTCGGACTGGGTGACACTGGGTGTCACCTGGGAGTGTGAGCTGGCCAGCTGTCAAGTTAGCCACATGTCTTCCTTGCATGCTGCTGTTTACAGAAACTGGCATAACTTAATCATGTTAGCGTAGTAGGACACAGAGCCTCACTACAGACAATTAAAGATAATTTCTTAATCAGCCAGCCTGATACTTGGGAATACAGGGCACTGGCACTTAGGCTGTTTAAAAAGGAGATGCCTTTAAAGATAAATAACAGAAATAGATTAAAAGCCTTTTTGAAGCGGTTGAATTTGTTTGGTAATAATTTTTGATTTCCTAAAGTTGTTCATGCTATTTTTATTTTTAAAAAGCATTTATCTAAAAATGTTTTCTGTATGGTAATGTACTCACAGACTGTTGTTTTTAAGCTGATTCAACAATTCAGTGTTTGGTGTTCATCATGGGTAGTTTGTTGCACAATATGGGCATGGAAACATCCTTCTGATATGATCTGTCAGACACATAATAATTTGTGCCAAAATTCAGAGTGTTCTGTAGTTTCTGAATTCAGTGTTCAGATAACGAATAATGCAATTCATAAGAGCCAGGACAGTTATTTTTCCAGAATTGCAAAAATAGTAGTGGAACTCTTAAACAAATTTTGTTCGCCAGTCCAAGTCGCTTATTGACTCTCCTAAATCTGTACTCTGAAGCTGGACAATTTTTTTTTGATGTTTGGTGTGTTGAAATAAGATTTTTTCTTAAATTAATTAATTCAGTTGCTTTCTCTTCCACAAATTTTTCCAAGGGTGAGATATAGTTCAACGAAAAAATCACTTCACTTGATATTCTGTGATTAGATTTTTTATGCTGTTTACTAAAATGCCATTGACAAAGTGTTACCGCCTACCTTTCCTACTGCAAGAGACAGCTATTGATCTTGCATTACTGCATTTCAACTCATCTTGGGCTACTCTGAGTGATGGAGATTGTTTTTCAAAGACAAAATGCGCTATTGTGGTTTTATACTCAATAATTTGTTAACTTCTCAGGGCCAAAGAAAGAAATTTCACATCCATATACCGTACCTATTTGATAATATTTTTCCATTTCTGTGCAAGGTATAGAAGGTGCTAGCACATTAGTCCAAGATATTGCAGAATAGATCAGTTAGCTGCAAAACTGAACTTGATAAACTTGCTGTGATGCCTGAGAAGTCAAATGCGCAACAACCTCTGACTCTGACGGTCCCATTTCTTTGGTGAAAGTTTAATCCATCTTTCTTTTTTATAAGGGGGCTGGTTAGCTCAGTGGGTTAGAGTGTGGTGCTGATAACACCAAGGTCACAGGTTCGATCCCCGTTCGGTCCCCATGTGTTGCCTGATCTAGTTGAGAGGTGTCCCTGCCCATGACAGGGAGGTTGGATTAAATGATCTCTAAGCTCCCTTCCAGCCTAGGCCATTCTATGATTCTGTGATGCCTAATCAGCGCTTGCGAGGAATTCCTAAGAGGATTTTTGACCAGTGGCCCCAGAGTATTTTGATAGTGTATCTCTTTTGTGATAAGGGAACATCTACAGTCTCCTGAAACCATCCAATCCTCCCAGAAGGCAAAGTGCTCTGATCACACTATGTAAGAGACTGACAAAGAGCAAGCTGGGCTAAATTTTGTCCTAAATGGAGGCTTCCTTAAAAAAGAGTCACCTCAATACCTCAGGATCAGACAAGAAGGAAGGTATTAGGAGCTGGAATCTTAGGTTTATATGGGAAAACTGTTGAGGAACAAAAGGATCTGGTGGGGAAAAAGGAGGCTTATAAATGTCTGCTGTGAGGAGAAATATGTCTCCTTTACATGATACAAGTTTACAATAATTAGATATAGCTATATCCAAGGCTTTCCCTGATTATTCAAGTTGTTCAGGCAAGGAGAAGCTATTCAGCTGTGCTTGAAAAGGGGATTTTGAGTGTTTCACTGGTTCATTTGGTTTGCTGTATTCATGTGGAGACGAGACTGCTTGTGGTGCTCTTTGTGTGACCTTCCTGGGCTCAGGAAGGCCTGAACGCAGAGAAAGAGGAAGCATTTCACTGAAGGAGAGGTCTGGGAGAAGGCATTGTGTGAGAGAGACGTTTACACAAACAGAACTAGGGAGATACGTTGGAAGTTTCTAAGAGCATGGCAGATAGTTACACTTAGTTTTTTTCCTCAGAATAAACTAGGACAATAAGTGCTTTGTAATGTGGACATAGCTGCATATACTATGAGGGGGGATGTGTTATTATGAATACTAGAAATGGTCCAGTCTCGATGGTGTGAACAAGTTTGCCCATGGTAATTTGGTAGTTTGGTAGTTTCAAGATTAATTTTAACAAAGAACTCTTACGTTGACGAGCCTGTGCTCTTTTTTGTACCTAAGCTAATCTGCTGCTATCCTCAAAGTATATTTCCATGCTATTAGTTTCAGAGGGATTACAGGCCTAGCAAGCTATAAAAAGTAGTTTTAGACCGAGGGAAAAACTGTTTGGATTGCTATGCCTTCCCCCTGCCAGTGGCAGTCCTGCAGCCCCATATGTCTTGTCGGGTAGGTGGCAGCAAAGGCATTACTTAGTAGCCCTGAGGGTGCTGGGGTGCAAGGCATAGGAAGGAAAGTGAAGATCACTTCTTTTCTGCCTTGTTGAAATCACCATCCCCCCAGGAGAACTGCTCCAGGTGGGTAGCTCCATCTGGTCACAGCTTCTTGGTGATACACTTGTCTGAAAGCTTCTAGGGTTCCAAACTCAAACAAAATGAATGAATGCTGTGAACATATGAGAAAACACTTCTGAATAAAAAGCTGCCTTTCTCTAGTGTAAGGCCCTACTGGGTAGAGCTTCAGGCCAAGGAAAACAGTACCTTTGACCTTCGAGGTGTTGCTGGCTACCTTCAGTTTTTCAGTTAACATACAGAGGAGAGATTTCAGTATTGCAGACAGGAAAGGGCTGTTCGGTGAGCTGCTCGGTGAAGTCCTTTGACCCTGGAAGTTTTCCCTGTCCTCACCTTGTCATACCACATCTGGCAGAATCTCTACCAGTTTGGAGACTGCAGGAAGTTTTCTCTTGCATTCAGGAAGGAGCTTGCCTAAAGTCTTGGTGTATATAGTATCTACAGACTTGATCTGTTGTTACTCTCATTTACACATGAATTTGTACACAATATTATAGAAGATCTGCTGAGTATTTCACATTGTAGCAGATTTGTAGCATTCGGTTGGTGAATGCCTATTGATTAAATTATTAGTTTTTAAAAAATATTCTAAAGCAAGTAGATCCAAGCAGCCTGTGCAATATGCATTTTCAAAGTGAGTGTGCTTTGGAAATACAATTTATGTGACTGATGCTGGTGTCACTTTTTGTTTGCATCACAAATATTGCAGTGAAAAACTTACTTCTGGGAAGCTTGGAAATAGTGATTCCAGAGGCTGTATTAGAGAGTACTCCTAACAGGCAAGTTTGGTATTTGTAAATGTAGCCATTTGCTTTGGGAAATCTGATACCAGTTGTAATCCAACGTGCATGTTTCAGTCTTACAGATAGAAAAGAGGCAATCCAATTAGCCAATAACAGTATGTGATATATGAACCCATCTCAAACAATTTGAATTTAAATACCCACAGCAACTGCTCATGGACTGATAAAGAATTATTTTTGACTGCACACAACAAATCATTTTGAATTATGAACACAGAACCACTTGAATTTGCTCATGAACAAGAAGACTTAAATTGAACTGAAGGCATTATTTAGTACAAGGAACTCACAGGACATTTGTAAACAGTGATATAACCTAAGAAGCATCTCCTGCGTCTTTTGTAGCAATGTGTGGAGGTGTTCATTAATAAACAACACATAGCAATCAGAACTCTAGATTTAAAGCTCATCTTTGAAGTAGAGGAAGTTGTACAATGATTTAAATTTCTACTTGAGCTGGGACAGCTTTGAAAGTCTTTAAATAAGTGGAACTCAGTAGTTCTTGGAGAGAACAGTCTGAAAGATTTTGAAATTTGTATCAGTGAAATAGGAGGTCCTTGTTTACTGCTGAGAAAGAAATTCACTAGTATTAAAGGAGAAACATCCATGCCCAAAACACCTGGATGTTTTTATCTAGATTTAAAAAAAAGCAACTTCTAAAACTCTTTCTCTTGCATTCAGGAAGGAGCTTGCCTAAAGTCTTGGTGTATATAGTATCTACAGACTTGATCTGTTGTTACTCTCATTTGCAACTTCTAAAAAAGTAACTTCTAAAACTTGTGTTTTGCTCTTCTTTTCTATACTAGTTCCTTCTCTATGTTATTTTTGAAAATGTGTAGTGGTCACTGACGTTCCTCAGTGGACACGTTTAGGAAGTGGCATAAACATGCTGCAGATAACTCATGCCATGCAGCTCCACCAGTGCCTCCCAACCTTGATTTAAGTGAACTGGAAGGGAAGTTATCAAGGGATTCCTGCCAAAAAGCTACAGGCCGCAGTCTGCTGAATGCATCTTGCATGAGTACCCTGGACTTACACAAAATTTTTCTTCTCAACATCTTGCTTTTATATGGAAGACTTGAGACCAAAATAGTATAAATCTCTATTCATGAAATGAGTTTTGAAGATCTGTATTTGAAAGTAGTCATGTTTAGCTTTTTTTTCTCTGACTTTTTAAATTTGTTTTTAAAAAGCCAGTACCAAGGGAATGATAGAGAAAACTGATGCTGAACATACTGTCTCTGGAGATGTGAAAGTTAAACATCACTGCAAAATGGCAGTTCAGGGAGCAATGAAGTCTTTTCATCAGATAAATACTTTAGAGGCAGACTCCTGTAGCAGCCTGGGCTGAAGTAGTAGGAACTCATACATGAGAAGGACTCTTGTTTGAGATCTTCAACATCAGAAGATCTTTCCTGATGCTGTTGAATTGTAGCTGGTTTAGAGCACTGTTACGCTCCTCTCAGTAGAAAGCTGTCTATTTTCCTTAACTCTCCTCTCAGCAAGAGTAAAGAATGTGGATTGAAGGTTGCAGCACAGATGTGAGACTGCTCCAGTGCTGCACCAGCAATCACACAGAAGCACGTGCACTGCACACAGGCTACTACTTTGAACAGTTTTACTGACACAAACTGAGGATGACTGGTTTTCCTCTACCTTCAGCAAGGGGTATCAGGACACTTATTTTGAATTTTACAGTGAGCAGGACTCTTACTGAAAATGTTTGTTCAGAAATAGTAATTTCAATGGAATCTGCTGTCAATCACAGCTTCTGTTGTGCTACTTAAATGTGTAACCCTTTATGTTTTCTGAGGCTGAGGCAGAGAGATGAATTTCAACCATGGATCATTGCCATGTTTTGTTAATTCTGTGATTAAGAGCACGGGTTTCTCCATTTGTTGTACAGGAATATCCTGTAACTTCAGAGGAGAACTAGAGGAATGTTGAGGGTGTTTTTGACACCATTGCCTGTTACGGAGTGATGCACTTCACTCAGAGAACTGGCAACATGTTTATTGTTATAAAACAGCAATTTAACAAAGTCTGATAGTAAGCGTGACAGCAGTTAAACAAGATTGAATGGCAAGCTATACTGAATATTTACTGCCTAGTGGACAGTGTCAGGCAAAACTGTCAGGGAAACCCTCCCATTGAATCACAAGGTTCAGAAGGAAACCCCTCATATTGAAAACTCCTTCTCAGGTGGGAGTTTAGGTGTAGCTGGATCCAGACTTAGTCATAGACTTGGTCAGTGGTTTACGTCTAAAGGATTATATGTGCACAATCAGTCCTTTATATCACTGTGTTATGATTTCAAGATTTGGCATGCTGTTAATCACTTATTGAGAATCTGTTGCGGCAAGAACTCTCTCAACATTGAGGAGCAACCTTGAGAGGCATCCCTGCTCAAAGAGCGATCCTGGTGTGCAGCCTACTGCCATGCAGGAGGAATGGATGGGCCCTGGGCTGCCCACTATTTGTGGAGTAAGATAATTGACTTATAGTCACATTTACGTACTGACTACAGATGTTAGTTTCTTCCAAATTTGTCTTGAGTTGGACATTGACCAGCGCTGTGGTTAGAGGACCACATTGTTCACATTAGCCCTTGGCTATTGTGTTGTTGGCTGTCTGCCCCGAATCCGCTTTGAGCTGGATGCAACCATCATGGCATTCACTACACACCCGTGATGATGGCCACTGGTGGCTGTCACCCGAGCAAGGTTAAGGGAAATAAAGGTCAGGTTGTGGAAATGGGGTGGTGAAAGGAGCGCACTACCACCTACCCCACCAAAATAGCGGTGTTACCAGTGGATTGCTTATCCAGGAGGTCATATTCTACACCTCTTAGTAAAGTGAAATTGTTTCACTGATTAAAGACACATGTGTGAGTAAGCCACCGTTGCTTCCTCAATATTTGTGAACCAAAGATCATAAAACTTGTAAGAGCATGATGTTTTGCATATTTTTGATACTGTATTTTTATATACAACTTTTAAAGATTTATACTCAGAATTTAGAAACAAAAAATTAATCTCACTACAACTATATTGTTCAAACCTACAGTTGTGTATCAGTGTCTGTCAACACTGGTTTTTTTAATAGCCATAGTTAGAAAAGAGAGTTGATTTAAAAACCGTACATTTTCTGCACGTATGCACCTCAAAAGTTGTACATGAGCAGACAGAGGACTTTAGAGTACTTGTTTGTAACATATCATCATCAGGTTAATTTTTGTGTGTGTGTGGCTATCCTGAATCTTCTCAGCAGAGTTGTAACATACCTGTCAAGATTTAAAGTTCTTAAAGCAAGAATTTCAAAGGGAAAACCAGAAAAGTATTACGTGCATTGCATGATGCTATACACTAGGATGCACAACTAGGACATGATGGAAAGTAGAGCTTTTTTTTTTTCAGAAATGCAGACCATTGAAAAGTATGAATTGGTATTCAAAAAGAAAGCCATTAATAATCAGGGCTCTTTGCTTCAGTGGATTTAAGATCAGGCCTTGGATAGGAAAAGTGTGAGCCTGAAACTGTGATATATTTTCATCAGCGTGCAATACTCTATGACCAGGTTCTTCAGTTATTCCACATGTGGAGGGTTTAATGTTAAACACTAGATTTACTACTTTGAATATATTTCACCATGTGCATGATTTGGATGTAGCAAAATGATACAGCAGTGTACTGAAATGACAATACAAATACAAATTACACTTAGCAGAATATAGCACTTGACTATACAGATGAATCACAATACAACCATGATGCTCATTACTAGTCTCTTATTCTATGCTCACTGTCACAGTGCTGGGCATCCTCAGTCACTGGGAAGGAATGTGGGCTAAAGGCAGCTCAAGCCTTTCTCTCTTCAAACTTCTCTTTGTCAACTGCTCAGCCTTGGTACCGTGTTGGGTCGAGCCAGGTACACACTCCCCTGTGCTGGTCTTACCAACTCCGGAAGACATGCACACTGTTTTGCTTAAGTTTTGATTAACTGTTTGAGAACAGACATTCACACAACCAGTTGATCCACGCAACTGATTTAGCCATTTATCTAAAAAAAAGGCTGCCTTCTGGTCTTTTTTGTGTTAGGTTCAGTTTTCTTTGCAACAATGGTGATCAATGGATTTTGACTGAATTGGGTGGGAAAGTATGTGTGTGCTAATGTCTAACATGTTTTTAGATACAGACAGAGGAATATTTCTACCTGCATCTAGCTATGGAAAATTTGAGAAAAGAGCCCAAATAATTTTTTCCTGTTGAAGGCTTTTCATAGTGAAACATGTTACCCTATCTTCTATGGAGAAGAGTTTGTTGCCACAGTGGTATTTTTCTTGTACGTGAATCTCCAGTTTAAAGTCATTCGACCCTTCTAAAGTCAATCACAAACCTTCTGTTAGGGTCACTGGAGGAAGATCTTACCCTTAACACTAAAGTACAAAGCTGTAGGACATCCATCTAAGCAATGCATCCTCCTGGAAGAACACATTCTATTGGAGTTCAATGTTCACTCATATAGAAACTTCACTAGACTTTAACTTGTTCTCTTATAGATTTTCGTCTTTAAAAAACCCCCAGATTTTTCTTATATATTTGAAAAATTGTACTGTTGCAGACAGAGCTGAACTTCATTTTGTCTATTTGCCTAGAAACAGGGCTAAATTGCAGAACAATTAAATAGACTTGGAGCTCATTAGGTCTTCATTATAAAGATTTTTTTTTATCAGATCTTATGTAATTTTGTTACTGTAAAATTAATACACTCATAATAGGAAACATCATACATTTCAACTTCAATAAGTAAAGGAGCCTGTTACATTTCAGTAACTGAAACATGAATGCCACAGGTCAGGTACAGCTGAAACAATGTTTTTATACCATTAGTTTATTTTAGACAAAACCTACAAACATTGCCATGTATGAGGTGCAACTGTGCTTTCAGACTGATGCACACGTATGTCTTCAAGTTCCTCTTTCTGTCCAAAGCAGAAAAACAATGCCTAAAAGTCTCACAATATTCATAGCTAGGGTTTGTCAGAGAATTATGTTGCCTTCTCTGTGGTGTGAATATCTAGTCCCACAGCAGGAGAGTGTTGTCCAGTGCTGCCGTTGTAGCAGCTGTCTCCCTGAAATGCTTAGGAATAATCATCTACCGACGTGTGCAGTGAACTGATGAGACTTGAGGCTGTGGAGATGGTCTTGGAATTGCCATTGAAACCGGTGTCCCTCGGAGCTGCTCTTTTCTTACGGCTGGCTTGGCTGTTGTCTCCATCAATAGTGTCGAACACCACCGTCATGCTAGACTCCATTCTGGACACAGCGTAAAGGCTGCTTTGCCGGGTGGGATGGAACCTGGCAGCCTTGAGCTCCAGCTCGTCATAGCTGGACACCTCAATGAAGGGGCACCAGCGGAACGCTTGCTTGAAGCCAGCTCGGAACCTGGGAGAAAAGATGCTTAGTGGAAGCCTGTGCTTGTGAGATCCAGCCACAGGCCTTCATCTGAAAAAAATATACCATGCTGACAGAACACTGGCTCAGCTAGTTATCTTGGCCCTAACCCTGTCTGTGGTGAAGTTAGTGGGAGTTTGCTTGACGAAAGTTTGAGTAGTATAAAAAAGATAGTGGTAACAGCTCATTTTTGTTTCTGATTTTCTGCATGCTTTTCCTGCATTTTAATGTTGGTGTTTTCCTGATACCCAATTTCCCTTCCTCTGTCTGAGCCTAAACAAGAAACTACAACCCACCTGCTTTCATAGCACTGTCTTCACAGAAACTGTTTTGATTTGACCTATGATGAAATCAGCACCTATATTTTCATCTTCTCTCAGCAAGAAAATTTGTAGTAGTATTTTCTCTTAAAATACCATCCTCAGCTTCAAGATTCCTATATTCCACCTATGTTTCCCTCTCTGACAGAGGTGCTTCAATGGTGATTATGTAATGACTAATAATTGTTCATATAAAATAGATGAAAAATAATTTACAATAATTAAAGAAGATCCTAGAAAGTTGAAAACCAAATGTGAATAATGTACAAATGGGAATTTTGAGACCTTAGCGCATTAGTGCTTGCAATGTTCATACAGAGACAAAGATTTACTATAAAGACTATTTTTACTTTTGGTATGTATGCGTGCCCAGCCCTAACTCTTGACGATGCATTTCCAGAATAGAAGAAAAATATATTGGAAGAACAATTTTCTGTATATTTATGTGTAACCTGAAAAAAACCACCTCTTCCCCTAGACTTAAAACTTATCAGACATTCTCACTTGTCTTGCTTCTCTTGTCTTTGTTTCAACAATCAGCTGTGTTGTTTATTGTGTCTTTAAGCTTTTGGAGGAATGGTTCAGCTACAACAGTGATGACTACAAATAACAATGTAGATTAAGTTTTCAGTGAAAGTTGACTATTCTCACAGAAATAACATTTTTTTCCTCCTCAGTTTTTTAAGTTTGCCATAGAGCTGTCGCACAATGATAAATGAGCAGGTATCATGGTCTTCAGCATTCCTCTGTTTCTATGCAATCCACATTATGAAAAAATATTGAAAGAAGCTCTGATGGAAATGGATTAGTGAAGGAAGCTGTAAAACCTAAACATCTTTGAGCCATTATTTTTCATCTCACATTCTATCCTCTTTCTCATTCAGGGCATTTTTTTCTTCATCTTTAAATAATGCTCTATCTCTCTAGAAAAGGAAGTAATATCCTAATTAGCCTGGAGGGTGAGTCTGGTGATAGATGTTATAACTCCATCAGACACTAGATCCAGCAGAGGTACAAATATTGCGTATATTGTTCTGACTCCCAGCAACAGGCTTTATGTTCTTACTGCATGAAAAGGAAGCAGACATTAAAGCTTCTTACTTTTGATATGGAATTTAATTGTAAGAAAACTTTCACCATTATTTCATTCTTGCATTAAATTCTGAACAAGGTGATCTTTAGTATGTCTTAAAATTATGAAATAGTTGTGGATTTGTATTCTTTAATCAGACATTTAATTTTGCGATGTATGAGTGTCAGCATAAGCCACATCAGAGATATTAATTTTTTATGAATAATGTCTTTTGCAACTCTGCCAGACAAAAGTTTCTGAAGAAAATGGCATCGTTTTAGAAATTTTATGGTAATAACTGAAAAAATATGAGGCCTGGTTATACCTTGCCTTTGGTTCTGCAAACACTGGACACCCAGTGAAATCTGGTTTGTGTTGAATTTAGTGGGAAATTTGCCATTTTAGTTGGGATTTTGTTGTGGCATGCTAAAACTTTACCTTTTCTTTAACAGTTGTAAATTATCAAAAGGGGCAGAAGACTGTATGAAATCTTGACATTTAAAAAGACTACAAATGTTAACCATCATAAGCTATCCTCATCACGGATGCAGACTCCAATAAGAACTCTGAAAACAGAATGGACAGGATGATGTTTGGTTAGATCCTAGTCCTACAAGCTGAAAAACATGAGTTCATTCTGCAATCCAGCAGTCTCAAAGTGCCAAATACCCATAAAATCTCACTAAACTCAACAAGTGTTTGAAATTCAGAGCATAATGCATTGCCATCAAACAGTACTGTAGTTTAGTATTGAGTAATGAGAACATAAATATTTTTTTATTAGTCTGTTACAGATCTCAGAGCTCAGTAGAAGTCTAATGGTGAGGTATAAAATACACAGTAAATCATATTTTATGTTATATCCTTCCAGCACTACAAGACCAATTTGTGGCTACAATTAGCGAACATACAGATTGCACTGTATATCACTGAGGACTGTCTTTAGTCCTTTATTTTAATGTTTTGCAAGACAAAAATTATTAAACTGCTATAGGTTTTAAATTTTGAATATGGAAATGGGAAGGATTGGTTTCTGAATGCTGAATTTTACTCTGAAATTTTAAGTAGATCAAAGGATTCACTGGAATTGAACTTTTGTTTTTCTGGATTCATTTCAAGTACAAACCTAAAGGAAGAGTTTTTTTATGTTTTGTTTCTCACTAACTGAAAACCATTCAAGAGAAAATTCTTTGTCTTTTATTCCATTTAAACCATTTATATTCTCATGGAAGTTATGCATCCCAACTCTTTCATAACCACCTCTTACCTCTTGTTAAGACAACAGTAGATAATGGGATTGTACATGGTAGAGCTCATGGCAAGCCAAAAGCTGGCCAAATAGATTTGCTGAATGTATTTCCACCGATTTAATTGTTGATAGATCCCGGTAACTATGAAGTAAATGTGGTAGGGCAGCCAGCAGATGGCAAATGTCAGCACAACCACAATCATCATTTTTACCACCTGAAAGAAGGAAACAATAATGTTATTTAATAATAGACGTTAGCTATTTTTTTAATTTGGACTAGCATTTCAACAGTTCAAAGGTAGAGGAAAGATGAATATGCTTTTATATAATTTTCCTTTTACTCTGACTTTCCTACATTTCTGGGTTTTTTCTTCTCTTTTCTTTCCTTCTTTTTTTTTTTTTGGCTGGAGATCCTCCTGTTCTAAGAAAAAATATTCTCAAACTTTATTTGTATTGATTCTTCCAAGTAATATATTTGCTTACTTATATTTGGCTATTTAAAATATTACTTTTCTCTCTATACACCTAATCATGGAATAAGGTTACAGGGTGTTTTATCTGGACACTTTATTTTGACGTGTATCAACCCTGGTATGTTTTTCTGTTGTGGTCTGCAAATTTATTCCCTGTCCCCAATTATTAGATGCGATTTGAGTAAACAATAGGTTGTAGGAAATGAGCAACTGCAGCATCCTGTTTAATTTCAAAGTGGCTAACAATTTCCTTGTTGATCATTATTTGTTGTTTTCTGCAGTCATTGTAACATCTGTTAGGTACCGTAGTTTCCATTAGGCACAAATGAGGAGGAGCACAGTTTTGTGCTTGAAACACAAACCAAGAAGTTGAAAGTCATGTAAAATTTTCACTCCCATCTTTCCCTCTTCACTTATGTCGAATACTAGCCCAGCTGCCATTTTCAACACAGTGTGTTAGCACAACAGATTTTCTTTTTGTAGGTAAAATGAAAGCAGACATGATAGATCTGTGCTTGGGAGATCTCTTGTTCATTTGTACTGTGAATAGTGAGGAATAATTGGGATTGCTATCAACAGTTCCTTTTATTTCTCTGTGCAAATTGCTGTTTCCTACTGTTTGTAGTTTTACCAGGAAAAAATAAAAAAGGGAAAGCTACATGTCTTAGGTTGATATTTTTATAAAATTTCAGCTAATGTAATTATGTCATTCTCCATACAAATGTTGTGGTGCTGTCTTTAACTCGTCTTACTTCTTCCTGTGAGAAACATTAAGCAATTTTTCATTTAATATCTGGCAGCAGTTTAGTGTATTTTCCTAGCAAAAAAGGGATGTTTAAGAAAAGTCAAGGTTAAGTTGTCATTATTTTGAGTATTTATGTAGTACAATCACTCACTGACATATTACCTAAGGGGAAGACAAGTGAGATGTTGCAAGTCTGTGTGGCATAAAAATGTTTGAAACACAGGGCAGTTACATTTGAACTTGAAGTCAACCACATAATTTATGAGAGGAATCAAAAAGTACAATTCTATCTTCATTTTGTCAGCTAAGAATGAGTATGTCTTGGCAGAAATGGAGGAGAAGAAGATTAAGAGGATGCTGAAAAGGAAGGACATTATTCCCAGTTTTCTTTCCTCTCACACACACACCATGCTGGGCCATAGTTTATGTTTTATGACTGTGGTTCTTGTCCATCCCCTTGGTCTTTCCAGTGTTAGGTTTAATTTCTTGATGATATAAAGAACTATGAACAGAAACTGCCTTCAAGGTCGATAAACCCAGGGCACCTTGATTTTACTTGATATAAATCCTTATGAATGAGTGCCGGTAAAGTCTTAAGCTCAGTTAGGACATAGGGAAAATAAGCAAAACAGGCTAAGTATGAATTTGGTCCAAAAGCCTGATTGTCTTTTTCCAGTATGCTGATGCTTCACTAAAAGATCTCCAATGACGTTTTACAGGTTCAACCGTAGAGTATAGAAGAGAGACTCTTTTTTTTTTTTGAGTACTTAGACCTGTGGCTTTGACAATGCAAAGTTATCTTATTTTGTTTCTTTTTAATATGCCTGTTCTGCTTTATTTTTTTGAGACATTACTATTTTTCAATTGCTTTCTCCTCTGTTCTGTGTTGCACAGAATTTGTTAATAAGGGTTTGCTCTTGTGTGTTAGGAAACACTTATAAAGCAAGCTAACCAGAAAATTACTAAGTCAGTTGTGCTTAATCTCTAGCTCTGTTCCTGCCACCATTTCACCAGGGCCCTTTCTGAAATATATGATTGCAGTGAACATCACCAGCCTGGGTACCAGTTGGCACCATTTTCCCCTGATATTCTGTTCAATCTCTCTCTGTACTGTTGACAGCATAGCCAGAGGAAAGTTGTTGGTTTTTCTGTTTGAGGACTCTTGTTAAAATGAGTTGTACTGCGTCTCTCAGTTGTACAACCCTGAGGCTAAAGTCTTGATCGTTTGGAATAGGATAAAAAAATCGAAGTACTTTATATTTTGATTTTCATCAACATATTCTGCTGGTATTGTTGTACTTCTGCTTATGTCTAACAAAAACTATGTCTATAAAAGAGTCAATCTGTGTGTTTTTAGTCTTGCCCATTCCTTTAAATCCTTCCTCTCTGAGTAAAAAGTATTTTTTCATTAATGAATAGTATTTAATTAGAAAAAAGTGTTTAAAAGAACAAAACAGGTGTAAGTTCATTGGAATTGGAGTTTGCAGGTTTGCCTTTGTTGTGAAACATTTGAAGTGCTAAAAGTGAAAAGGAGCTAACAGATTCTACTACACTTTGAAAGTTTTTATTTTGTATGAAGAATAGCTAGAAAAATGAGTCTGATATAGATTTAGCATTGAGAAGAGCTCTTGAAAGATTAGGAATAAAATATACTTTTTCTGAGAGACTGAGTTGCTGCTGGAGGCTATAGCAATTCACATTGTGCAAAGCCTTGATTTGCCATCAACACCTAAAACTTCAGCCACAGAATCATTTCCTTTTCAATCTGCCTTGCAGCTCTTTATTGCCTTTCCACGTCATTGTTGATATTGCTGCTTCTACAAGGTTAGACATTTGGCTTCTGATTTTATTGGCACCAATATCACACTATAACTTCATTGTTTTCAGAACTTTTACTCCTAGGCATTATGCAGATGTAAATAAGAAGCAGAGCAAATGCTTTAAAAACTCACACAGTGTAAGAATGTCTTAATTTACCCACTCATGGATATAATTTGCCCATGAATACAAGTTAAACACAGTTCACAAATAATCTTTGGGAGTCATAATGCGTTTCTCTTTCTGCTCTATGCTCTGTTGGAAAAAGTAAAACACTAAACTTGCATTAAGTCTTTCTCCCAACTTGTTAGGAAATCCACTCCCCAATCCTGGGGACATGCATGGCACTTGTGCACTAAGCACCAGAGAGAAGAGAACACCATTATTATGTCTTTTCGTTCTGCACAGCGCTTAGATGGAGTAAGCTATGGCTCTTCTGCAAGAAACTTGGGATTTAAAGGTAACTACTGGTTTTAGTAGAGAGAAGACTAATTTCTGAGACATCAAATGCTGTGGGTTTTCACATAATTTTGACAAGCTCAGGAATTTTTTGTGCTCTTTTAGCCCATGGAAAGGATAGATTCTTAATAGCTGAGGGGGATCCACATTTAGAAGGAGAAAGAATCTGAGAACTTGGAATTCTTTCAGTCATGTAAGGTACTTGCAAATTCCTGTGCTCGACAAATCATTTTATTCTACTGACTTGCACTTTCCATCCATTTTTTGTGAGTTGCTTGAAATAAAGAAGCTACTTTTCATTTCAGTTTGCATAATCCCTTGCTGCAGACAGAATTCAGAATCTTTTATTTAAGCTGTAAAATTGTAAAAGATATTCCGTTCTACTATGAAGTAGCTTTAAATCAGATTGCTGTCTTACAAATGCTAACATGTAGGGGACCCCCCTAAATCAATTCCCTTCTGTCATTTTTCATGAAGTCTTATCCATTTTTAAATTATGCTTTTCTAATGTTGCATGGAACACAGCTTTTACAGTGACTTTCAGATTCTCTCAACATCATGAAATATCTGTTCTATTAAAGAAAAGGGGTAAATTTTTTGCTCAGGCTTTTTTCCTTGAGAAGGTGTGATTTTACAAGCATCTGGCTGGGGACAGGGAGGAAAAATTGCCACAAGTCTTTATCTACTTTATCTAAAAGAGATATCTCAATTTCTCACAAGAAATTGTTAAATATTAGATAATATGCTAATGTCTACTGCTCAAATTAAGTTTTTCTCTGTAACCTAGATGACAACTGAAGCGAGGTGGCCTTGTATCATTGGCTTGGTCTTCAGTATGGAGTAGCATAAGAAGTTTATGTTCTTTAGAAAATTACTCTGAGTGGCTGTTGTGGGATCAGGGTTACTTGGTGTGGTTATCCACCTGATACCTAGTTCTGAAAAGAGTGAAAAAGCTTTTTGTATGTAAAATTCACACCATCACTTATGTGACAATGGTTTCCTTCCTGACCTGAATGAGTGACGGGGCATGCTTCGCTTCTGTGCTTCCAAGCAGAGATGAAGCAAAATAGTCATATCTTCTTTAGTTTTCCCAACCAGAGATGTTGGTTCTTAAGTCTACTTTCTGCCACAATTCTGAAAATGTTCTGGGACCTTTCATCTTCATTAAAGGCTCTCCCCAAATCATCTTGCCAATGTTCGAAGACTCTCTTGAGTTTTCCTTATAAGACTTTGCACGTGAGATTTCTTTTCTATTGGAAACTAGACCTTATGCTGAACAGTGCAATAAACAAATCAGACCATGCTGAATTATGCCAGTGAATTGTGCTAAAGTATTCCTGCGTGTGGTTTGCTTTATGTGGGCTCCTGTCAACAGAACCTGCCCTCTTGATACTAAAAAGATACAGGTACCTCTGCTTATCTTCACATGAGGAGCATGCGCTTTTATTTCATAGGGAAAGTCTACAGTCTTTTGAATTGTTTTAAATCAGCTTAGTCACTTAGGGAAATTAAATAAGTGATTTATATAATTAGAAATCATGTTAATGTTTACTATTTTTCTCTATAGTTTTGGCATATGAACATCATGGAGAAGAATGCAGAATATTTAATACACAGTTTGAAAAAACTCTTTCTTCTCTTCTCTGTTGATAGGAATAATATTGTGTTGCCTGAAGATGAAATGGATTATTCCTGGACTGTACTTGTTTAAAATGCATGGCAAAATTCTGCTAAGAAAAAAACCACAGTTAAAGCTATTCTTTTATTGCCATCATAACTATGAATTTGCAGTGGTAATAATATCTTCCCTTTCAAAGGTTGAAACAAAAGTGTTTATTACCACCTAAGAAATGACAAAAATTTAGTAGTGTCCCCCTATCTATTTTAGTTTAAATTGAGTTGGAAAGAAACTGTGAAAGTGCCTTTGATGCACTTAGTTTCTTTTTGTTATTCCACAAATGACTGTACAAGATTATGAATTTGTTAGAAGTAGTCTCATAACTCACATACAGAACATTTTGGAAATATTCAGTCATGGTCAGTAAAAAGTTGATATATGCTACGATCAATTATTCTTGCTAAAAAGTATCAGAAGTGTCATTGTCCTGACAGCATCTGCTCCTTCTGCTTTTGTACAGGCATTTTAGCATCGCTTCAAGTATAACGTATCCACACTACCTGGCCATAATGGTGAACACAACGATCGTTACTGCACTGGTTTGATCCTTCTGTGGAATAAGGTACGATTTGACTCGTGCCAGGGTGGCTGAAGCTGTTTCCTAGGAAACCTCCTCCGAAGCCTGGAGAAATCAAAGAAGCTCTTTCCATCTACCCCAGAAAATGAGTAATGACATAAAGGTGCATTCAATAGGTTGTTTATGAAGTCACAGTACAGAAACTTCTAAAGCATGGAGTACTTGAGTTAAAGGATTAAATTTGTTAGGTAAAGGTATCGATAGCCATAACACAGCCACCCTCTGTGTGTAGGTGGTAATTTTCACCTGCTTCTAAAAAGCACATTTGGAACATTGTAGGTGCTCTTCAGTTCAGTTCCTTCCACCATGGAAGGCGATGTCTCTGCTCTGTTTCATCTTTTTCATCTCCTTGTAAGTTTATGCTGTAGCAAGAGGTTAGTGAGGTCTCTCACACTAAGTCTTAAGGAAGCAGTCACATAGCCTTCTGCTTTAGCTCAGGAAAAGACATGCTGGAATTATGGTTTGATTTTACATGAACAGCAACATGTAATGAATGTGAAAGTGTGTAAGTGCAATACTGGAACTGCCGTTCTGCTCTGCTGAACATACAGCTCTAGGCAGTTCTCCAAAATGACTGATCTCTGTCAGATTTCCCGGACTTTTCACCACACAAGTGCTGGGCACCATTCTGGAAAGCTCAGGAGTCTCAAAACTTGTGCTGAAGTTAATATACTTCCCCACATGGACGCAATGAGCTCTCTTTCATCTATATACATCTGACTACATATACACACACACACACACAGGGCTATACATCTCGTCACAATTTAGTATACGGAATGGGATAACTTTGCAGGTTAGGTGAGACATATTCAGAGACAACAAAAGACCTTTTGAGGTTTCCAAGGTCTGTTCGCGTGCTGGTGAAAGAATTTGCTTAGAACTTAAAGAACATACTTTGTCCTGAAAGTGAGATATTAAGGTTATCTATCGGGAGGGTCAGGTCCCAGACTTGAACTTAGGGAGAACTACACAAAGGAAACGAGGGCTGTCTTAAAAAAAAACTAAGAAAATTCCATAGTTTTAAGCATGGATATCATAATCTCCATACTTAAAATTTAAATTTTGAAAAAGAAACAGATTTGGTTTTTCTTTGTCTTTCCAGTAGCTAGCTTGGTTTTATTATTAAGGAATGTTTATAGTTCAATTCAGCAATGCATTTAAAAACACACTGAGTTCACTAACGTTGGAGTGGTTTGTTGAAATTTTTGGTCTGTTTGACCCAGTGTTACTTCCATTCTTAAAAATATGAGGCATTAATAAATAGAAGTTTTTGCCCGAGGACTGTGACTAGACTTAATATTTCACATGAATTTTCTGCCACAAGTGATTAGAAATATAGAAATACTGAGGAGAAGCATCACAGAAATTCTGACTGCACAGTCCTGAGCCTACTCATGGACCACGCAGAACCAATCTGGTAACTCTGCTGCTGACCTGGAGTTTTTGCCAGCTGTCCTTTAAGAAAGCATAACTAGAAAACCTGCATCAGTCTGTCAGTAAATACTTACACTGTGCAAGGTTTATACACAGTATAAAGCCATTTTTAGAATTTAGGTCTGACTTTGGTTTTACCCCAATAGGAAAACCGGTTCAAAATGTGGGCAAATTATTAAAAAGGCAACAAAACCCAGGAAAAAAAATATCTTGAAAAGGAGAAAGGATGAACCTGTTTTCTTCTGAAGTTCTAAGCCCATAAAATAGCTCTGTAAAAAATATTTTGATTTTAACTTGCAAGGAAAATAATTCCCCAGTACCTCATGGCCCAGTCTTGCCCTAGGCAACTGCTAAGCATGCAAAGAGTGATACTATAAAATGAAAATTATGATGCACAACATTAAGAATTACTTTGTTCATTCCCTACATTTTTAGTAGGCATTCAGTAATGGAAAGGATTTAACAGAACATTTTAAGACTTAAAAAAAAAATTGTCTCAGAGTGTTGCTAATTCTTCCTTGTACTGTTGGAAGAAAGCTTCTTTGTATGTCTTTAGGGAGGGAGTCATATGTAATGTGTTGATTATGCAAGAATTGAATAATTTAATTAATGATTAAAAATGCTGAAATCAAGTTTTCCTGTCAATACTCTGTATTCTTGCTGAGATTTTGAATAGCTATGGGAATGTATTATTGATCAAAATAGGAAAAGATATCTTCTTCTGCTCATATTTTCACCATATTCATATATTCTGGCCCTTGTTACCCTTTAGAAGCTTTTGTTAAGCTTATGAGAAAATGAGGTGGAAAAAAATCCCTATTATGCAAGCTTGTAACTATAATAGCAATTACTTTTAAGTAGTGACTTAATAACAATTACTTTTAAGTAGTGACTTATACTACTGTGATAAAAACAACCTAGTGAGTCTGGCAGAGTTATGTGTCTTTATAGGTATGAGACAACTGCTCAAAACATCATTGGAACATGAACATCTGCAGCCTGGTCCAGAAATCCGTTTCATGACCAGTGCTCACTAACCCATAGAGAAGGACACCAGTGCTTCACAGGAAGCATGCTAAGGAGGATGCTACATCCCCTTGTGTAACTTCATCTACAGTGTTAAAAAAAACAGTTTTAAGCATGTGTACCAGTTTGTGAAGTCAGACTCGAGCTTTATTGGGGTTGGTTTGCATTTACCGTGTTAACGAGGGTATTTCCTACTTCACGTAAATTGTCAGAGCTAAGAATATCGTAGTAAGAGGTGCCCTGAAGCATTATCAAAGGAAATGTATCTTTAGTTATTAATTTTTGTGGCGTCATATACTTGGTGCGGTACCTGTAGTGATCGTGTCTCCAAGGGAGGTTGTGGCAGTGACAGATACCACAGAGCAGACAGAAACTGGTGGATTGGTACTCTTCTAGTTTTGAGAATTATTGTACATGGTTCTTCCATAGATAAGATCATATTGAAAATTTGATGAATTGAGGACTAATAAAATTTTCTGCTGTCAGATGTGGGAGGAACTGCTGTGCATAAATGAGGATGAGACTGATGTATCAATTTGTTACAGCATGACCAGCTCATCAGTTTAATGAAAGGAATAAATAAGATATTAGGATGTTGCAAATGAGGTATCTTCAGTGTAAGTAGGAAAATGTTATTACCACCGTGCTGGATCATGGTGAGACTTCATTGCTGGCATTCCTTGTCCAGCTTTGGTCACTTGTTGCATGTAGATGTAATACAAGAGAAGACCAGAAGCACTTGTTTCATTTATGTAATGACTGTAAATAAAGGCTGAGAGAGGATATGGCTATAAAAAAATACATACAGGTGGCACCAGTGAGGGATAATAAGTAATTAATTAACCTGATAGAAAATAATAGCATAAATAAAGCTGTTCATAAATAAATTTAGCCTGAAAACTGAAACTCTAGGAATGATGAGATTTTTAGAACACTTTCCTTTAGATGTAGCGATGCAGAAAGCAAAATGGTTTTAAGACAGAGATTTAAGATGATATCAGAGGAATTCTGTTAAGGTTGCCTATGATGACAGATCTTGGGCCCTGGGGCTGTTTTCTGTCCTGTTTTTGTTTAACATATTAATATTGAAAGAGACAAACTGACACTCGAGCAATAAGTGGAGAAAGCTCTGAACACAGTTCCACACCTTTCAGTGTCTGACAAAAAAGAGACAAGTTTGCTTCTGGAGGAGCCTTTAAAACCTCCTGAGAATACTTTCTTCCTGGATTGTTTTTAATTTACTTTAAGCAAGAAATGTGACAGTGACATCAAACACAACCACAGATAAAACTGATATTTAAAATTTTCTGTGTCTCATTGATAGGAGGAAATATGTCAAGGGTGAGTGTCAGGAGGGCGGAGACAGGCTCTTCTCAGTGATGTCCAATGACAGGACAAGGGGCAATGTGTACAAGCTGGAACATTACACAAAAACATTAGGAAAAACTTTTTCACTGCGAAGGTGACAGAGAACTGGCACAGGCTGCCCAGGGAGGTTGTGGAGTCTCCTTCTCTGGAGACATTCAAAACCCACCTGGACACGTTCCTGTGTGACCTACTGTAGGTGATCCTGCTCTGGCAGGGGAGTTGGACTAGATGATCTTTCGAGGTCCCACCCAGCCCCTGACATTCTGTGATTCTGTGATCTGTTCTACTATTCCTGTAGTCCTATAAGAATTCACCTGGATTTATCTATTATTCTAGTAGAAGATGTCCACACAGTAATTTTGAGTGGTTTTTTGATTCACATGAAACGATGTTCTTGTGACAATTTGCAAAAAGAATTTTGATATTGGAAAAATGTTGCTTTTAATCAGTCTTGATTGCAGTAAGGAGTTGAGACACAACTCAAGCTGTGTTAGAAGCAAAGAATATGGTCACAAGCATAGGTATGGAAGAACCATGAAAAAAATGCTGAAAAAAGTGCAGTTATGTATTATCATAAAACTAATAGTCAGAGGTAAGGGGAACTGTAAAAAAAAAAAAGTTAAGGAGGTTCTTTTCTGTTCTTTTGTATTCTTCCTACTGAGACAAGGCAATGGCATCTTCTGAGAGAAATGGTATTTTTTTCAGAAGACAGTTGTACCAGAACTGCACCTTTTGACAAAGACAACAGTGACTGATTGACTTTATTTATAGTACATCTTTATCCCCACTTACAGGTCAAGTAAATTTGGAAGAGGGATTGGAACAGGTTAGATAAAAAAAACAGAGTATGGAGACAACATAATATAGCAAGCCTCTAAGTATCTGCATTGAATATAAAGAACACTTTGACCTAGTAAAACTGATAGTTACATTATGAGCCACCTATATAAACTTCAGTTATTCTACGCTAGTATTTAAACTATAATCTTGTGAAGATGGAAATTGCAGGACAACAAATAATGTTGAGCTGAACATCAGTCAGTGTTATGCCAGAAGCTTTCAGAAGAAAGGGTACTGGCTGCAAAGTCCCCACATGCAGTAAATGTAAATCAAAAGACTGATGTCAGGCAAATTGATGTCAGGAGCAGTCCCTGAGACATTTGATCTATCAAAAAAAAAAAAAAAAGTGAGTAGTGGTAGTGGTCTCTTGCAGTCCGGAATTGATAATAAATTGAAGTCTTTGACCTTCAAAGACATGGAGTATGACTGTGTTGCCCAACCTGTAGTATGTACTGTGAAACTCTTTGAACCCTTTGTTCTTTGATGCTGCCTTCAGAAGGATTCAGGGTGCATTGCACAGTTAGATGTGTGAAATGATGAGACTGCCTAATGATCAACTAACATCTTTCTCAAGCTTCAAATCTTTTCCTGACAAACATTGTTTCCTTTAAAGGTCTTGCATGAACTGTTCACAACCTGCTTAACATTAAATACCATTTCAAACAATCCTAATAAAAAATCTTGTGCACTTTATCATTGCATAACATGAAACATGCAGTCAGCTATTTTAGATTTCTCCTTCATTTTAAGTACACAGACTTTCCATATGACTGGATATCTGCATGCTAAATAGCAGGAAAAAACAGGTAATTTCTTTGTCTGAATAAAGGAAAAGCAATAGCGCTGTTATCAGAGGCAGGCTGAGTGATAGCTTTATTTGGGTTCCAGTCTATAATTTCATCTCCATGAATGACCAATTATGATTCATCTTTCCAAATACCACTTATTTTATAAATCCTACCAGGGAGCACAGCAGTGGAACCGAAGGAACTCTGCCAATGAAGTCACTGATGTGGTTACAATATATCTGCACATACTTTAAGCCCCTTGTTACATGTGTTGAAGGCATGCATTCCTGTACTCTCACATTTAAAGTCCTTTAATTGAGGAAACTACTCCTTGTCTCTTGCATACATTTAGAGTTCTAAAGAGGAGCTACTTTTAAAGTATTCAAGGGATTTAATTGCACCCTTCATACCATACAGTAAAAGCCAGCTTCTATCTTCAGAGACTTTTAGTTTTTATGATGTGAGATGTTTATTTTACCTTGTCATTATGATAACAAGTGCTGAAGTTCTGGGAACCCCTGGTAGGTCTCCGAGTTAGCTTTTAATATTTTTCTTTCCACACTTTATTTTGCAAACTGTGTGTGCTACAGAAAGCGATTCCTTAGTTTGTCTTTACAGTCAGACCCCGGGCACCCTCCACTGAGAATTTGCTCATTTTTTTTCCAGGGCAGTATTGGTAATAGCAGAGTTAATCAACCGGTGAGATCTTTTTCTACTTACACTCTGTAGGAAAGGTAATTTTGTAACTTTGAAAATACACTTTTGGGTAAGTGATGGTGTGCACAGCAAAGACTAACGATAATGTTGGACTTTTATGGATAGCATTAAAGAGTGAAATGCGGATCTTTTGAAATGCTTTCAGCTTTTCTGGAAATTAGACCAATAATTTCATTTTGGGGCAAACATGCAAAGAATACTGGTTAGTTTCCCATGATGCTTTTTCATAATTTTCTTTCTGTTCACATTCCAAATCATCTTTGAATTGTTAGAAGGCAATAGTAGTGATAATACTAGTCAACTGCATTTTGCTTGCTTAAGAGAGACTAACATTTTGCCCTCTAAAAAACCCCACCAACCTACGTAAAAAAGAAAATGAGTAACACACTTGGTTTCATAGGAGGTATTTCACATCATACTGTGAAGCTGTCTAGGCGTGTCTACCATTCTACCAGCTGAAACTTGCCATGGGAAGTTTTGCATTTTTCTCTTAGGAGTCTGAAGAGGTGTAAATGAGGAAATGTTCCTAATCTTTCCTTCATATATCCTTCGCCATAACAACATTTTATGTGTAGTATGTGGGGAAAAACATTTCCATATTCCTGGCAGTGTCCGGAATGAAATGGAAATAGTGTTCCCCAGTATTTGCAGAAGTTCTCCTGTTGCCTCAGGACCGCATGTGCTGCACTCTGCTACTGCTGGTAGCAGGTACCACTGCTGAAACATATTCGCAGTATCAGGAAGCAAACTGGGCAGTTGAAAATGTACTAATTGCTGTGAGTCAGAAGTCCATGTTTGGCTACCATTTTTCTAAACACAAAAGGTTAAACACATTTTAATATGAAAAAAAAGGTCAGAAATAAAAAGCAGAAGGGCTGTCTTATTAAAGAAGAAAAGTTAGATTAAGAATAAGAAAGAAACATTCATGGCACTGCAGCATCATGAAAACTGAACTGGAAGTAGTCAGATACTCATTTCATAAAGCAATTCACAGTCTTGTTGGATTAGACAACACTTAATGGTGAAAAGTATAGAAAGAAAATAACTGGAGACAAAAGTAGTTTGTATTATCACCAAAACTTATTGACTTAAAACCTATAGTATTTGATATGAACGGGCCTATCACCACTCTTTTCAAAGACACGTGGGCCTTAGCCTACTGAAAATTGCAGCAAGTTTCACTTTTCTTTCAGTAGAATGAGAATCTGACGTAAGAGGAAGGAATGATTTGCTAGTCCGTTGTTCAAAACTCAGCATTTTAGCTCTGTAAGGGCTAAACATTTGGGCTTGCTTTCCACATATCAGACACAGTATATGCCGCTATGTGTGGACTAAGAAGTTAAAATCCAAATATCACTTTTATTTAATGATGAACAGTAAAGTTACAATAATAACAGCTTGTGGACATAGAAGACAATTTGTCAAACTTAATAATTTTTTTATTGAAATAGATCTGTCTACAATGATTTCAAGTGACTTGGTGTTTCTGAAGGAATATACTGTGGTACTTTACAACACAATTGCAGATGTTGTTATCAGGTTTCACTTAGGGAGATTTAATGGAACTGTACCTTTCTCTTAGCTTTGAGCTGCTCATGATATTTGTTGGATGTGTCGCCTGGTATTTCTCCTCCCCAGAGGGTAATTCCCACTATGGAATAAGTGATGCCCATGACAAGCAGTGGAAAGCAGTAGACCAGCACAATTACAATGATGTGATACCTGCAATGAAAAAGGATTAAGCGGATAACTGCTTTCAGAGGAGCTCTACCCTGGGAATGAGCTGCTAGAAATCGAGAATGCTACTGTAGCACAAAGCATGTGTTATATTGACTGGCTAGTCCTCGGTGTTTTCACCATCTTTTTGTAAGTCTTGAAGCGCATTTCAAATTTATTTACAATTTAATGCAAGTGCTTTATGGGGCTTCTAGTTCTGATTCTGAACTTGCACTAGAATGGCTCTGTAATTACCATTATTAGTGACTGTAGAATAAGGTATGTTTGTCCGTAGCTTAATTGATTTAATTATGGCACAACCAAATATTCTAAGGCCCAGCTAGGCATTTTGAGCTCTAGTTGCAAATAAAAGAGGAAAACAAATGCCTTTTTTTTTTCTTGGTTCTTTTTTTTTAGAGGAAAATAAGTATTGAATGAAAGAGGAAAATAAGTATTTAACCGATGTATTTATACAAAGGCTCTGATAAGCGTCCTGTGTTACCCAATATACTTTATAGGGCAGATGTGTTGCACGTAGGCAACACAGATCTGTAGCCTATGTGTGACATAGTCATCACTCCTGATGTAAGCACTAAGAAAAAAAAAGAGATAACTTATTGCTTCCTGTTAGTTCCTGGTTAAATGCCATCCTCAGATAAAATCCCAGTGAATGATCAGTGAAGAATCCCCAGCTGTCGCTGAGAATGACCTCACTGCCCTAAAGAGAAATACCTGTGCATGGCTCCTAAAGTGATAAAAATTATGTATGACCAGGCCTTCTTTCACCTGCCTAAAAGAGAGCAAAAGGTCAACTTTTGTGCTGGATGGTTACATAGGCTTTCAGCCTTGAACACAGAGTTCATCTTAAATGCCAAGGAAGACACGAAAGCGTAGATAATGTTTCTATGGCTAGGTAACCACTTATTCCTAATTCTGCAAGAGGCACTATATTCAATTTATTTGACCATTGCTCTACACTTTCAGAAACTGGAACGAACTATAGGTTTTAAAGTTTTCTTATTCGCACTGATAGCTGAGATAAGTAATTGTGGGAGTGTAATAGAATTAAGTGGGAAAATCCAACTGTCTCATGAAGAGAGCCAGAGAAAAAAAGTCCAATTGGGACAGGGAGAGGCTGTAAATATTTTTTTCTTGGTTAGGATGAAAAGGAAGCTTGCTTTGAGTTGCATGTTCTGTCCCCATTTCTGACCATCTCTGTCTGTACGAAAGTAGCCATATTAAGTTAAGCAATGATGGTAAACATGCAGTATGGGATGGAGAACACTTATACAAGTGGAAGAGAATAGATGTCTTCCGCTTACCATTTTAAAAGCTCTATCTTCCTTGCTTAGAAAATTCACGTTACATCTCTCAGTGATCAATGCTGTGAGTTATTCTGCTTGTAGAGTGTCTGCATAATACTCTACAGCTTTTGCCAAAGCCCTTGCAAGCGTAGACGCAACCATGCATAAGTTTAAAAGAACAAAAGCTTACGTAAAATGCTGTTTTGGACCACCTGGCCATGCTACATAGCAAAGAGTTCTCCCAGGCATCACCTTGGTTATGGAGTACAGGCACTGGGGAAAGGCCAACAGGAAAGCCAAAATCCATATGCTCCCAATGACCACCTTGGTAGCAGTTGCAGAGAGCCTAGGTTTCAAGGGATCGATAATAGCCATGTATCTGTAAAAGAAATGAAAACCTGTGCATAAGAAACCTTCACAAATTCAGATGTAACTAGAATCAGCCAGAATTTAGGGCTTGGAGAAGGATAAAAGCAGAGACATTTGTCTTCCTGGAGTTCTTATGGCATTTTGCTCTTTGGGTGATTCAGCCCCTATGAAGGCAGTGCTGGAAGAAAAAGAAGGTTCACCGAATATTATTTTAAAGCTGTGGGACACCCAGTTAACCATAAGTATACCAGTTGTGGGATTAAGGCACTTTTGCCTAAACTTTAGTTCTATCTGCAAGGCAGTCATCTTGGCTAAAACATTTCCAGAGTTCTTAGGCCTCGAAAACTAACCATTCTCACGGCATTTGTTGTGGGGTAAATATATAAAATTACTTAATTGCCTACATAGCATTGTTCACCTTTTAGAACACTGAGAAATTTTCCATGACAACATGTAGCTGGTGTATACAGAGGTCTCCGCACAAAGATTCCCAAATCAAACTTAGAGGTCAGTAGCATCAAGTAAGCTTGATCGTTCTGTCCCTAAGGGAAAATCTGACGGAGCATGGAAGGTTGTGGAAACACCGTGCTCAAGCTCTGTGAACACAAAGGAACCTGGAGACATTAAGGAGCCAGTTGACTGCACATTTACTATACTGGTCCAAGAGTCTGTCATCCTTTTGATAGATGCCATCCTTGGGTGAACTATGCTCATTATAATCTCATTATGATACCAAAACATACCTCCATCTCAAAAGCTACCAGCCTCCAAGGTGTGACCACCCCTAAATGAGCTCGCATGTTCAATTTTTCTAGTCTATACTTTTAAATGCAAAGCAAGGGAAATTTACACCAATCAAATAAAGATATGCACGCCTAGAGCCACTCAAATGCCACCTGAAAGATAACAAATAATATAAAAATGGCCCAAGAGACGGGGAGATGTTAGGCAAGATACCACCATCGTCAGGGGAGACACCACCATGGACGGCCTCTGACTCCTGGGATCAGTCGATGGGCTGAGCCTTTCTTCCCCCCCATAGGGATGCCTTTGGGTAAGGTCCAAACACTTGGTTTCAACAAGTGCTGCCCCGGGATACTTAGAAAATCTTTACAGAGCTGCTCATAATCTATTACATTTGTAACTTTTGCACGTGCTTTGCAGTCAGTCACTATCACCGGCAATCAAAACAAATTTGTATATCTGTTGCTTGAATAAATTATATTTGATTGCAATCTGGCCATTTAAGTCCCTGTTGAACCTTTTTCTGTGGAGTTTGGCTGTGTGAGTATTTCATTCTGATCTGATCATGTGAGTCCCTTACGGCCTCATAATTCCAGGGGTGCTGTCAGATTGAAGATACATATTGCCACCCTTGTGAAGGCTGGCTGTCTAATTCCAGGGACGTTGCCAGATCGAAGGCAATTGGACGTGTCGTGGTAGTAACATGGAATTGGGCATCACTCAGAACCTAAGCCTAGCTGCCCCCAACCCCTCTGATATCTGAGGACAAGCTGGAGCGCAAGGAGATTTAGCTTCTGCCAAACTGATTCGCAACAGGAATTGTTGTGTCTCTCCTTTTAACGCACCAGTAGAGCAACTATTTCTCAAAGAGTTAGTTGATTCTGTTTCTGCACAGCCTGATTGAAAAGCAACATTACAGCTGGATCCTTTGTTACTCTGCTACGTAATACAGGCCTTCTCTCTAATCAAACAATTAACAGCCAAGCTGTCAGGATCATTAGTCATCTGTCCAAAAGCTACGGCAACCTGCTAAGTCTGCAGGCATTTATTTCAGTAGACATAGACTGACTTTCGGTCATCTGCCAAAGACCCCCAGGTTGCAACTGGTTCATACAGAGATTGAGAGAGGAGCAATATGACCATTTCCTCGGGCAATGTAGAGGTGATAAAAGCACCAGGCGAAACAGATGCATAAAGCATGAAAACGTCTCATTTGCTTTCCTAGTTCCTGTGTTCTCAGGTAGGATAGTATTCATGCTGCCCTACAGTTGTGCTGGCAATCCACATATGCTGATAACTTCAGAAGAACATGCAAAAAGTCATTGAAAAGTTTACTCTAAATTATTACAGTTTAAAAGCTTAGAAAAAAGAGCAACAGGAAGATGTCAAGACAGTAATAGAAAAAAAAAGTCATGTTTTCTCTCTTTTGATCTTTGCTATAGATGTGAGGTACAAGGGAGACAAATTTTGTATTTTATATACTCCATATGATATACTTTATGTGGTTTTCACATTTTTCTTAGCATGTCTACTGCTTTGATTTCTGGGCTAAACCCTGAATTAACATACTACCCACCATCTTCCCTGATTACACCGTTTTGTTTCATTTAACAATGACCAACTAGTGACTTGAAAAATCATGAATAATATTAATTAAATAAGAATACTATTCAAAATTTCTTCCAGTACTAGAGGGAATGCTGATAAGTATCAGCCAGAATCACATTTAAAAAAATTTTTGTACTTCCATAAAACCAGGGAGATACTGTCCAGTTCTCTCATTATCTTTGACAATATTGTTGGAGTCTATCAGTGATTTCCTAAAGATACTCTTTGCATTGTAGGTTTCCGGTCTTCATGCCTGGTAACTGCCCTTATCCCTCTTTATTTCAGGTTTTAAATACAGTTAGAAAGTCAAACCATGTCTATTGCAGCCTACATGTGTAGAGAAAATATTTTCAGAACTTCCCAATATTGATTTCCTCTTTTTGTCATTTATACCTTCTAAAGGCATGGCAATAGGTGAAATATCTACTATGGCTCTTTTTCTACGCTTTCTGCACATTTCTACCTCATATAAAGATGCATTGGGATAGATTCAGAGACTATTTTCTGTGTGGAAAATTGCATAGGCAGTAATAGGCATTGTATGACAGCACTGGAAAAAAATCACTTTGTCTCATCAGCATTTCTAGGATTTGTGTTATTGTTGAGACTCCAGATGTTGTTGTGGGTCTTAGAAGTTATACAATCAGTTTACACTCACAGAGAATGAATTATTTTGTAGGTAAGTAAACATAAATTAGTAGATCCTGTTCCAAAGGGACACTAATAAGTGATTATTGTGACTTTTTTGGCTATGTTTGTACTTTTGACATTCATAGACAAAAATTTTCCAAAGCTATTAATGGTATTTACTTTTTGCGTTCTTGTCTTCTGCCTTGTCTTTCAATTATGAGAATCTCTGTATCGTTGTGTGACTGCTTGGCTCTGTGCTTCCAAATTCGGGCAGGATTTGAGTTGAAATCTGTTGAAATTAGTGTATAAGCTGCCATTGTTTTGAATCAATCCTTTTTGGATGAAAAAGTTCTGATCTTCTGCAGTTGGAAGAGTAACACTCATTTAAAACTAAGGAAGGCATGACATTTTCTAATTGCTACAGTACATGGCTAGGTTCTAGGCAGACTTGCCCAAGATTTTTAGGTACAGCCATAAGCTAAAAGACAACAATAATAACCTTGGTAAGGTAACGCTCCTGAGAAGAATTTGTGCAAGAATTTCTGCATCCATATTTGCCTGCCCTGTTAAACAAATGTAATTCAAGATATTCCTTGATTTTTAGAAATTTCATACTTGAGAGATGTGTAATTATAGAATAGATATTTGTTTTAGAAAAAATAACTCTGTTTATAGTTAATGATCAAATATGTGATAAATCCAGCATATGCCATAAAAGTGGTGCTCAGCCTCTAGTAGACATGATAACTACGCTAATACCTTAAAACATCTAAATGCTGTCAGAAACAGGGAGTGATCTAAACCAGCTTCAGTTCTAAATCATCAATTTCCCTACCTAGAATTTCAAGCCTGTTCATTTTGCATTGTTTTTACTGCACTTACATATTTCTCCCTACAGGATAATCAGTTCCCCTCTCCTTTACCTGCCTTTTTTTTTTTTTCCCAGCTAAACTGATGCTTTTGATATTACATGCTATGAAATAGCTGGGTATCTTGTTCTGAGAAAGCAGCAGATCTCATGAAAATTTACATCAGTTGGATTGTTCCCTTCTCCTCCAAAGAGTAAGTACAACTTGGCAATGAAGATAAGTTTGTAGTCATGAGTCCTGTCTTCCAAACTGAGCTAGCCTGAGCGTGGGTTGCCAGATACTGTCCAAAATGCTCGATGATTTTTGCCTGTAGTAGGTAAAAATAAGTCATCATTTTCACATGCTTGTGAGGCTCTTAAGGCATCTCCTCTTAGCCTGAAATAATTCTTTTCACTTGCTAGTTTTCTTCAGATTGCACATTGATGTTATTTTATGTGCTATTGTCAGGTTTCCATTACACTCACATTATTCTTATTTTCAGTTATATTATTCTTATTCCCTATAGGTACCCTCAGTAATTATCTTTGGCTAAGATAAAACTCTGTTGTTTATCTCCCTGTCTGGTGACTGCCCTTTAAAGATGTGGATTGCTTGTGTGAAATGACTCATACAGCTGTACTCATGGAACTTTTAACTATTGGCTGTCTGACTGAAGTAAGTCCAACGACAAAGATCAGATGAAAAGCAGGCTACTTGTCTTTCCTGTTTGAGTGATAAGCCAGCATCTTAGCTTTTGCACAAAATAGATTACAAAGACTTAGCAGGCAGTCATTTTAACAAACAAGATGGGGAGGAGGTGGGAAAGCCTTGCCCATTCCCTCCGTAATGCCTTTGTACAAGAAAGACTCAGCTGACCAGAGTACTGACAGCTCTCTACTACTGAGTCTTTCATAACAAATCTAATTTATTCTAATTTGCCAGTACACTAACAATTACAATGACATATCTAACTTGTTCCCTAAGTGACTTTTAGCAACAAATTTGCTTAATTAACATAGTGAGATATTGTTTTATAGCTGCAATTGTTACACTCAAATTTGTCATATAAGTTTGGTAGCATTTTCCTCGAAAGCTGTCATTGTCATAATTAAAGACAGTGGAAATTGTGCAATGACTATCAGATGCAGATTTTAAAACATCTCCTTAGTTGAGCTGTATCTGCATGATAATCTCTGTAGCCAAAAGCAGCTCGGAAGAGAACGGAGTTCTTCCTGCACTGTTAGCTGGCATTTGCTGAGGGGGCTTAGTCACTCCTATATATAATATGGTTTGCTGGAAAGGTTATCTTGCCATTACTAGTACATGAGGCTAGTAAGTTTTCTGTGTACCTGTTTAGTTTCAACCTGAAAGGAGCAGTAGCTAATTTTTCATTTGGCTCTTGCCTTTGATCTCTGTCCATTTTGGCTAGGGTGTTTCCATCATGGTTGAAAGCTCCTGCTAGCACAGGCTAGAGGTTGTATGCTTCAGCGTTGGTCAGAAAATTAATGAGGTGAGAAGGCTAAATATGGGATAATGTATATGCATGATGGAGGATATTCACAGAATCAGAGAATATCAGGGGTTGGAAGGGACCTCAAAAGATCATCTAGTCCAACTCCCCTGCCAGAGCAGCATCACCTACAGTAGGTCACACAGGAACGTGTCCAGGCGGGCTTTGAATGTCTCCAGAGAAGGAGACTCCACAACCTCCCTGGGCAGCTTGTGCCAGTGCTCTGTCACCCTCACTGAGAAGAAGTTTTTCCTAATGTTTCTGTGGAACCTCCTACACTCCAGCTTGTATCCATTGCCCCTTGTCTTGTCATTGGACATCACTGAGAAGAGCCTGGCTCCATCCTCCTGACACTTACCCTTGACGTATTTCTTCCTATCAGTGAGACATAGAAAATTTTAAATATCAGTTTTATCTGTGATTGTGTTTGATGTCACTGTCACATTTCTTGCTGAGAAAGTTTTTCCTAGCGTTTTTTGCGGAACCTCCTATGTTCCAGCTTGCATTAATTGCCCCTTGTCCTGTCATTGGAAATCACTGAGAAGAGCCTGGCTCCCTCCTCCTGACATTCACCCTTTACATATTGTTTTGGCTTCTCCAAGCTAAAGAGACCCAGCTCCTTCAGCATTTCCTCATAAGGGAGATGTTCCACTCCCTTCATCATCTTTGTGGCTCTGCACTGGACTCTCTCCAGCAGTTCCCTGTTCTTCTTGAACTGAGGGGCCCAGAACTTGACACGATGAAGAGCCTGGCTCCCTCCTCCTGACATTCACCCTTTACATATTGTTTTGGCTTCTCCAAGCTAAAGAGACCCAGCTCCTTCAGCATTTCCTCATAAGGGAGATGTTCCACTCCCTTCATCATCTTTGTGGCTCTGCACTGGACTCTCTCCAGCAGTTCCCTGTTCTTCTTGAACTGAGGGGCCCAGAACTTGACACGATGTTCCAGATGTGGCCTCACTAGAGCAGAGTAGAGGGGGAGGAGGACCTCTCTCAACCTACTAGCTACTCCCCTTCTAATACACCCCAGGATGCCATTGGCCTTCTTGGCCACGAGGGCACATTGCTGACTCATGGTCATCCTGCTGTCCACTACAGCCCCCAGGTCCCTTTGTCCTACACTGCTCTCCAGCAGGTCAGTCCCCAACCTATACTAGTACCTGGGGTAGTTATTTCCTAGATGCAAGACTTTATACTTGCCCTTGTAGTATTTCACAAAACTCTCCAGCCTGTCTAGGTCTCGCTGAATGGCAGCACAGCCTTCTGGTGTGTCAGCCACTCCTCTCAGTTTTGTATCATCAGCAAACTTGCTAACGGCACACTCTCTTCCCTCATCCAAGTCGTTGATGAATGTATTGAATAGTGCTGGTCCCAGTACTGACCCCTGAGGGACTCCACTAGATAGAGGATTCTAGATAGACTTTGTCCCATTGACCATAACTCTGACATCTTTCCTTCCACCAGTTCACAACCTCCCTCACTACTCGGTCATCCAGACCTTAGTTTAGCTATGAGGATGCTGTGGGAGATGGTGTCAAATGCCTTGCTGAAATCAAGATAAACCACTTCCACTGCACTGCCATCATCTATCCACCTGGTTATGTGTTCATACAAGAACATATCCGGTTGGTCAAACATGACTTCCACTTGGAAAAACCATGCTCACCGCTCCTAATGACCCTCTTATCCTTGATATATCCAGAGACAGCACCGAGGATAAGTTGTTCAATCACCTTTCCAGGGATGGAAGTGAGGCTGGCTGGACTGTAGTTACCTGGGTCATCCTTCTTGCCCTTTTTGAAGACTGGAGTGACATTCACTTTCCTCCAGTCCTTAGGCACATATACATCACCCCTATTTATTCCAATTAACCATGGCTGACACCTGTCTTTCATGGTATATCTCTGTCTTTAGAGCACATTTTCTTACTCTGATTTCCTTACATATATTTTTATGGCAAAGTGCCAGTTACAAGGGGGAGCAGCAGACATGCTGCCCGAATTGTGCACTGTGGGGTGCTGGGCATATTGTAGAATAAGGGACTGTGTGAGTAGACTTGGAATGAAAGTGGGAATGATGAGATACAGAATCTGGAGCAAAAGCAAAAGAACTGAGGACCAGTTTGCTGAGTGCCAAAATAGGAATATAAGGAATTATGAGAATGTAATAGAAAGAGAAGCAAAGAAAGGAGAATTGTAGAATAATAGCAGAAGGGAATTGAGTTGAGAGAGGAGAGAATAAGAAAGGAAACTGAGGTGATGTAAGGGCAAAAGACGCATGAGAAAAATCAGCCCTAGCGGACCAGAGATTCCAAGGTGAGTAGAACTGGTAGAAAAGCACAATATTTTGACAGTAGAACTCTGTGGTGGCAATCTCTTTTGCCTCTTCTGAGATATGGGAGAGAACTCCCAAAGAGTTGTTCTTTCTGTGAGCAGCCAACCATGAACTGCATGCAAGAGGTGCTCCGACGTCATCTGTCTTAATGACTATTCTGATTCTCCACTGTTATTTTGAGTGGCCTGGACTTTTCAGTCCTTTGTTCAGAATAGTGCTGGTCCCAGTACTGATCCCTGAGGGACTCCACTAGACACAGGCCTCCACCTAGACTCTGCCCCATCAACTACAACTCTCTGACTTGTTTCCTTTCACCCACTGAAAGCGGTGAGTGCTGATGCCCTCTTAGGTCCACCGTGTTCTGCAATATTTATAAACAGACCTTGGACCTCCCAACACCTCTGTCTCTAGAGGGCACTAAAAGATGACAGGCGTTTGAGTTGAAGGAGGAACTTACAATGGCTGCAAGTAACCCAAGACTTGTTACACTGCTGAAAAGCATTCTGTAGCCACACAGACATTATTCAGTAGGGTGCTGTGCCAATTTGCTTTGCAGTCTTTAGACATTTTACTGTTCAGGCAGTCACGAGGCTGGAGCAATGGGACTCCCTGCCAAACAAAGGGCTCTGAATGTTTGATTTCAGGATTGGACTTGTAATGATTTCTCACTCCAGTGGGAGCTGCTGATAATACCACAGATAGCTCGTTCCACACAATGAAACGGGGAGGCTGAATCTAAATTGCATATAAACTGAAAATAATTAACTCATTATGCTCATTTATCACAGCAAGCAAAAACTATTATTACCCTATCCAGCATGAATACTAACACTTGGAAGGTAGTTATAAGATGGAATAAGCAAATTTAGAAATTTAGGGATGTAAATACATGCAGGTAGGGGCTCTAGTAAACACTTGCAAGAATGTGGATTATTCAACATCCACACCTTATTCTATGTATTACTCTGACACATTTTTAGGCAGCACTTTAGTTTTATCACTAGAATTATTAATTTATCACTAGAATGATTAATATGTTATTTTGTTTGTGGTGATTGTACTGTATTCTACTGTAATAGACTTTCTTCCAGCTTTGGCTAGTATTAGTCTTTGTCCCTAGATAATTACTACTGAAGTCAATGAGAGTCTTTCCACTGAACTTAACGAGAAATCAATCAGGCTGCAAGATATAGTAGCTGCTGCATCGTGGTGTGCTTGCTGCAGCCCTCTTCTCCTTCAAGGCTGTTTTCTTATCTGCTGGGGACAGAGTAGAATCATAGAATCATAGAATGGCCTAGGTTGGAAGGGACCTTAGAGATCATCTAGTCCAACCTCCCTGTCATGGGCAGGGACGCCACCTCTCGACTAGACCAGGGAATACATGGGGACCGAGCAGGAATCGAACCTGCGACCTCGGTGTTGTCATTGTTGTCAGCACCGCGCTCAGTTTCCTTCAGAACTGCTCGCTTTGGCTGAAGTCTACAATTTACTTTGGTATTTGTTTCTTGTGTTCATCAAATTAAGAAAATCTGATAATGGAGACAGTCCTTATTTGAATAACTTTGATAAACTCTTTAAGCCAGTGGTTATAATTACAACAGAATCATGTAGCTCTGTTAGAGTTTGCAAATGACTTAAGAGGCAATCAGCTGGTAAGTACTATAAAAGCTTCTGAATTTCATGTATTATGGTCCTGACAGTAGAAAAGATAAAAAAATTATCCTAATTTATCTTTTTGTAAACCAGCATAAACGAACTAACACAGGAAGAAAATCTTTCCTCTTTAACACATCATTTAGGGAATTGTAGCAAAAATACAAAAGACATTTTTAAAACAAAACAATATTCAAAATTGGATCCTACAGATGCCCATCTGGAGACACAGTTGGAACCCTTTAATCACCCTAAGTGATTTGTTTCACCTGTTTACAGTATGTTTATTAACTCAAATGGGGACAAAAGTAATCAATTCAGCCCCAGATTGTAACAGGAAATTGGGACTTGACAAAGGAAGAGATCGGGAGAAAATCATAATGCTTGCACGTAAGTGGCTTGTCAACAGTAGAGTGCGCTTCCTTCATGAATACACAGTTGCTGTTAACGCCTCAAAACAGAAACTCATTTTGTATTTGCCATCAACGGATAATTAAGAAACGTAGCTAGAAAAATTGCTATGATTCCCCGCCCTTATTTAAAACGCTGTTGTGGAAAAAGGTCTCTGTAAGGTAGATTCGGTAGGCTAGAGTGAATGGAATGCATTGTGAGATTTTAGAGGCATTTTTTGTATAATCAAAACCAAATCTTTAAGTTTTTTGTTCTTTATCTTCTACCTATTAGTGCAAAGCTCTATGTTTTCTTGCAGGAGTGGTCTGTACCTATTCATTTAGACTGACTTTCTCTGCAGAAGAGTAGCTATGGGCATTTTTGTGGGACTATCTCTGACTGTTGCCTATGTCTGGTTTTAGTGGCCAGAAGGATTTACAGTAAAGAATGTTACTGTTTCACATTAAAGCTAACCGCTAAAGAAGAGTGTATGACCACGTGACAGATAACCAAACACATTGTACGTTTGAGAGGTCAGTGGGCAATATCACCAGGATATAACCTGGCTTTGAGCCACATGTGCTGCTCGTGGTGAATGGCTGTCACGCTTTGAGCAGAGGGCAACGCTGCAGTTTTTCTGAAATCAGAATTTGCATCCAATACCTTGCTTTTGGGGTACATTTAAAGAGAAATCTTAAAACAGGAATATTGAGATCCTTCAGTATAGCTGGGTTCTGAGAAACTGCACTGCTTTCTACTGAAAGAATGATTTAGTAACTGACGATGGGCTAGATTTTTATAAGTATGTAATTGATTTTACACAATGTGTACTATACCTATGCATATTGATAGAAAAAAGATAACACTCTTCTTCGGTCCATGTCATAAAATGTTGCACTAAGTCACTTCCCCTGACAGAAGGGCTTCTGTTTCTCCTGTTGTTTGAATACAGTCTACCTGGGCTATCAAGGACCAATATCTATGCAAAGTCTGAAAAACCAGCTTCATCTGCACAAATTACAACCCACTTTTTTATTGCCTACATTTCTATCACTGTCATCTGAATGGCTTCCCTCTTGTTTCTGCAATTATTTTGAAACAATTTTATTTTAGAAAAACACAAATATATGAATGATATAAATTTTTTCTTTGGCTGGTAAATCAGTCATAAATGCATGCATAAAGCCAATAATACTCAAGGAAAAAAAAACACAAAAAAAATTCTGAAAAAATACTGCAGGCTATATTACACAGTAAACCACAGATGCATCTTTTAGTAGATTTCATTAAGCTATAAATAAGGGCACTGAGAAAATATATTTGAGGCTAAGACTCTGTCTAAAATGAACTTCTCGTTTGAACATATGGTTTGAACTTGTCAGATGTTGTTTCCTGCCTTGAATGAGAAGACTTAGGGCTAGTCTCTGTTATAAATGTTGCTTATAGTCCTCGACATGTTGGCTTATCAACCTCATTTTTTCACTGCATCTTTTGAAAGCAACTTGTTAAATAGAATATTTACTCAATGCAAAACAAAGAGGAAAAAAAAATAGCTGTTGTGGCTATATTTATTCCCAGACTGTTTCGGTATGTTACCTATAACATAACTCTGACGTGAATTTTGTCCAAAAACCAAAAAGATTCCTTCCATCTTTTTGCTTGATCACTATGAGTTTACATCATAACAAGAAATGGATTATTTTTCCTGTGTCTCGGACAGTCTAAATCTTGTAGCCATTGCATTAGGGTATTCTGCAGAAACTATCTCACCACTTTTGTCAGAGAGAAAGAAAGAGAATTGTATAACCAAGAAAATCATTTTAGGCCTCCAAGTCCTAAAGAATCTTTTATGTCTCACCTCTTGATTTTTGAACCCTTAATGCGCTCCCGTTCAACTTTTTTTTCCTCTGGTTCTGAGGACTAATGTTTTTCAGTTGGCAGCCTAAATACTGAAATCCAAAAATATGATGTATTTTAACTTGAAATAAGAATTTAGGGAAGATAGAGAAATGGGGAAGGGATTTCCTGTTTGAATTCTATAATTGGACTGTCAATGTAATAATACTGATAATTTTAAAAGCATATCTCTGCATTTTTCTCTTTATGGTATGCAGTGATCAAAGCTGATTCAAGAAGTCATGATTATTAAGTCATCTATTATTGTGGAAAAAAAAGTTGCATTGAGCTTTAGTTTGGGGGTAGGGCAGGTGCTGTTTTGTGTAGTTCTGTGACACCAAACGTGAGTAAAGCTAGCTAACACTAAAATGGCATTTTCTGAAAAAAACAGCACAGTGAGTTTACAGAAACTCCCTTCATCCGTTCCTTCGGATGAAAATATTCTCAGATATGAGAAGATCTCTCTGGGGAAAATAGCCTGTAAAGCACAAGAAACCTGAAAAGAAATCCACCTAGCTTTTTGTTTTTCTTGCTCCTATGTTCATCTCTCTCTATGGGGTCTTCAGTGCAAATTCTCTCTTCTTTTATGTGGAAACCATTTACTCTGAGACAACAGAATGTGAGGGGAGTGAGAGAGCGCCTAAAGGTTGCAGTTCTGTTTGGACTGAGGTCTGTGGAGGCGATGGCAGGTAGCCAAGCGATGTGGGTTTCCTGCCTGCCATTGCTTCAACCTCTGTTCGCTGGTGAGCCAAGCACAGAACACTTGGTAGCAAGCACAAGAACACAAGTACCAGTACACATCTGCTTGGTGTGCAGCTTTTGCTGACATCGCTACCATATGGCTGCAACATAGGATTATGCCCCGTGGATGCCATATCCTGACCTGTTAGATAATTTTAAATAATTTTCTTTTTTTGCATACGCATTTCTCTATATTTTAATGTTTCTGAGCACGCAAGACAGTTTACAGATACCTAGCTCCCAATTCAGATAATGTGACTCTTCATCAAAGATGGTTGTGTGTAGTTTGGCAGGAGTTCAATTTTAAAATGTTTATGGCACATGAAAGCCATTTGAGCAATTTGTGGCAGAAATAGGAACTCCTGCAGAGACAGATACCAAAATGTATTACACTGGAAAGATAATACTTCTTTCAGTGTGCCAACTGCCTCCTTCAGAGTTTCAGTAACAGATTCATTTATAAAGCTTGCAGTACTACTTTGTGATAATAATAACTCCTCTTACAGCGTATACTTGAAGAGAAATGAAGAGCCTAAGCGATATTTTGAGGATCTGAGTTTGTACACATGAAGAAAAGAAGGCTCTGGGGGACACCTTAGAGCAGCCTTCCAGTACTTAAAGGGGGCCTGCAGGAAAGAGGGGAAGGGACTCTTTATCAGGGAGTGCAGTGATAGGACGAGGGGTAAAGGTTTCAAACAGAAACAGGGTAGATTTAGATTAGATCTGAGGGAAAAATTCTTTACTGTGAGGGTGGTGAGGCACTGGAACAGGTTGCCCAGAGAAGCTGTGGAACCCCCCTCCCTGTAAGTGTCCAAGGCCAGGCTGGATGGGGCTTTCAGCAACCTGGTCTGGTGGCAGGTGTCCCTGCCCATGGTGGGGGGGGTGTTGGAATGACATAGCCTTTAAGGTCTCTTCCAACCCAAACCATTCGATGATTCTATGATTTCATGAATTTAGATTTCATCTGATAAATTGAATCATGTTTATACCTTGTAACTCTCTTCTGTTACAAGCTTGTATCATATTACTTATGCTTGAGTCTAATGAGTGTATAAAGGGATTATTAACAGCCATCAGTAACTGAACAATGTCAAAGAAAAATAGAAAACTGACCCAGTGTATGTATACTTCTGTAGGCATATTAGAAGTCCAAGAAATAAGGTGAGGAACTAGAATGACAAGTTTTGAATGAGGATATTTGTGCAATAAACATACTAGAAACTAAGTAGGAGAATGTTAACAATGTAATGCTAAGGTTATAAAAAAGAGAGGAGATTGCGCAACAGGAGTAATAAAACTCAGTGTTAAAAATGGTTTAAAATCAAATTAAGTAAAGCAAATGTATTCATGAATAATACAGAATTTTATGGTTTGAAACTCCAAACATTAATGGGAAAAAATAAACATCAGGATTATACACTCGGTTAATTCACAGTAATAATGGTCACATACTGAAAGAAATTAGAAAGGCTGTGATAGCAGGTGATACAATAATAGTAACAGAAGGTGTCAGTGACTCCTGTTGCAGACATAAAGTATACTCTTGCTCTGCATTAATGACTGCTCTGTGGAGAATCTACAAGGAGAAGCCCAACGTAACCAAGGAGCTCTTGAGCTGGTCCTGAACAGTGTCTATGGTCAGGCTTAAATGTTATTGTTTGGACAATGTCTAGAGTGTGGCTGGTTTTAGCCTCTCTGAAGGAACAATGAAAGCCCCTCAAAAAATGCTATGGTAGTGTTTCATTGAAAAAGAAGCACTATAAAAACTTGAGGAAGCTTATTAAAAATAAATGAGAAGGGCAACAAAAAGGAATCAGGGACTGCTAATAACTAGAATTAATCATGTTCTGAAACATGAAGATTCTCTAATTATCTAAATTTGTATTATTGAAGGTTAATTTAATTTTGAGTCTGGTGCTCAGCAAAGTGACTGTAGGACTGTTGGGAAAGAGAAAGCTGGGTCCATGACTCTTGGATTCTGATTCTCATTCTTCTGCAAAATGTTTGATTATTTCATTTTTCAACAATATTTTTAAAAACATCCATCCTGATGTGAGCATGTTATTCATATGAAGAACATGAAGCTGTGTAGTCATACTTGAGTGAGCTGTCTGAGCTACCAGAGGTAAGAGTGCTAATATACCTGTCTTTTAGCTCAAATTTTAACAGCTTTATTCCTTCTAAAAACAGAGTTGCAGATGCAGTTGTGTGGAATAAATACAAAGAGGAAGTTTCATAACAGCTCTGTTGGACTAGACAAATGTAAAGTTCTGTATCTGCCTGTAGGTCAAAAAAGGGGAATTTCATTCATTCAGAAAGACCAAAAAGGGGAAATATGAAGTTATTATTGAAAACATAAAGGAACTTTGGGACATGATCAAGTTTTAGGTTTTGAAAATGGTGATTTACTCTGATAATGTCCTGATTTGAAGTTAATGATTGGACTTTCATTATTAATGGCTCACTGAGGCAGCAAACTGTAACAGCTCCAGAGCTGACATCAACACAGCATGTGAGGAAAGTTTTATTATAAAAAAAAAAGTACATGAAAGTGGAATTCTCTTTAATGTTTTACTTTATTTTGTCACTCTTCTATTGCAATACCTTTGACTCTACAAGTAGTTGAACTGAAAAATAGGGTGGGATTTTTCCAGAGCAAAGGGCTAGGACATATGGATAAAAAATGGCACAATCTTTAGAAAGGATTAGATCAAATCCATCGTTTTTCTCTTCCCTAATAATTTGTTGGAAAAAAGTTACATAAGTCTTTTTGATGCTATCGTGTTGACCAATGCTAAGCAGCAGCAAGCCTTGGAGGCTGTTTTGCAGTAATGCAGAACACTGATGTATCATAAATGTAATTTTATTTACATGTGTATGAAATATTTGCATATATATTTATTATTTTCAATTGCTTTTGTATATAAAAAAATCAAATATATATGCAATAGGTCTTCAAAGACCAAAAGTTTTCTTACATACTAGGAAGAAAAGAAATGGTAAGATGTGAACAGGATAAGCAACTACTCACCATCTGTTAGAATACCTTGTTTAATTCCAGAGCAGTTGCTGTTACAAAGAGTTAAACTTGTTGAAAGGAGGAAATCATTATGGAATTGCTGAAAAAACAGTAACTGAGAAAGACATACTGAAGATGTGCCAAGATCAGGAAAAAATGCATAAAAACATACTAAGTGCTCTACTGAAGGCATATTATTTTATGCTATTACTGCTACATCTCCAAACCTCCACTTTAACTGCCAGATACCTGCAGAGAATCTCTAGACCTACACACAGAGCTGGTTCTATAAGGAGGCAATCTTGGGATCAGAAATTAATTGCCAGTGTACCTGAACCACCTCATGCACGCTAAGAACTAGTAAGGACAGGGCCAAATGGCTTAAATTCTGCCTAAATTACTGTCTTTTATATGTCCAGGAACTATACCACAGCCAGCAGTCACAGATGGAGTTAATATATACGGCCCTCTGCGATCTTATAGCTGCCTTCCAGTACCTGAAGGGAACTTACAGGAAGGCTGGGGAGGGACTTTTTACAAGAGTGTCCACTGATAGGACAAGGGGAAATGGGTTTAAGTTAAAGGAAAATAGATTTAGATTGGATCTCAGGGGAAAATTCTTCAATACGAGGGTGGCAAGACTCTGGAATAAGTTGTCCGGAGAAGCTGGATGCCCTCTCCCTTGAGGTGTGCAAGGCCAGGTTGGATGAGGCCTTGAGTAGCCTGATCTAGTTGAGAGGCGTCCCTGCCCATGGCAGGGAGGCTGGATTAAGTGATCTATAAGGTCCCTTCCAACGTAGGCCATTCTATGATTCTGTGAGCGTTCACTGGCCAGAGGCAAGGGCCTATGTGCTCCAGAGCTATACCCTGTTCAGTTTATCTTAGGCTATTGTAAAAGCTTATTTCCATAAGATAGCTAAAGGAACTACTGCACTGGAAGCAATGTTAACTGTTGTACTGTGCAGCATGAGCTACAGAAGAGCAGATCAATGAATGCCAGTGTAAGATCTGTGTTGCTTCTGATACTTAGGCTGTCTTGGGTAAAGCTACCTGTGGTATCTCTGCAATGGACTCCAAACATCCTGTTGGAAATGAAGCAGCAGGTGGGGGAAAAAGACCACCAGGAAGAGGTGGTCAGAAGTGTGAATAAACCTACATAAATTTGAGTCTATCTTCAGCGACGAGGTGGTCATACCGCAGTCTGGGATGCTTTCATTCTCAGCTCAAGGCGCAGCACACTCCACTTGCAGGAACTGCCTACTCCACATAGTCCGGTAATTTCACAGTGCACATAACTTAGACAACACAGCCTACAGAATCAGATGTGAAAGGAAACATGTACTGCACATGACCTCTGCTTAGAGATATCTATAATCACAGTGACTCATTCCTTCTCTGTGAACTTTTGGATGTTCTAAAATGATTAATGGAGGATATTAGGACATACTTTTTAGTGAGTTGCCACCCATGACTTTTCAGTATTTTTGGGTTGTTAATAATTTCTACTGGAAAATAATCTGGTATGATCTCATCATTTCAGTTCCTTCAGCAGCTTCATCCTAGTTTATAGTTTTGGTTGTGGGTTTTTTTTTTTCTAAAAGATAAATTAACATGAATGTGTAAAGATGAGTTTACTGGGTCAAAACTAAAGCAGAATGTCTTGTCTGAAGTACTGGCTGAACTTTTATAGAAAGCAATTGAGAACCAAAGTTTTAAGAATGCCCAGCCAGCAGATCTGTGCCCTGGAATAGGGGAGTCTACATCCAAGGACATTCTTTGAGATTCCCTTTGACCCCTAGTTTTCCTCTTGACTCTGCAGAAGAGTTCTGCAGAGGTAGCCAGGAAATGGTTAAATGTACTGAATGCATCAGATGTGATTTGGTATAAAAGGATAAGGCATGGCGGTGGGAAAAGGGAAGGAGGCATAAACTGTCTTTCTGTTTGCCTTACATGATGTTCCTTGCTATTGCAGTGAGCTCACCTAAAGTCAGCTTTGGCACTATTCACTGTACTCCTCCTAAGTGAAGATTTTAATTTGTCTTTTGGGGCCAGGTGAACTTGGAATATGTGATGGGATGGAAATTGTGGTTTCTTCAGGGGATTTGCAGACAAGAACTAGATCAAAGTGAATAAACAGCAGTGACTGACTCGCTTCTGAGCACTAGTGTTTCACATTGCTAAGCCAAGGAAAACGTTTTCAATATATTTGTATCTGACCACTCATTGCACTTCAGTCAGTGTGGAGCAGAGCTATTCTTTACTCAGTCTGGAATGCACCCTTCAGATTCACAAGGAGCTGTATTCATCTTAATTTCCAGTTTCCTAGCATAAATTTAGGAACTTCCAAGTTAATAAGTGCTATATGACTGTGAATGCTTTTGTCAGGAAAAAAAACCCCTTAGAACATCCTAGTAACTGCTCGGCTAATGATTGATCAGCTGCAGCAATACAGTTAAATCCTCAGCATCATCTAAAAACCTTTTATCATTCTGAAAACCTCAGGCTAGATAAGAATCTTAGGTTAAACCCAAAATGACAATGGAAGAAATCTTTGCCTGGTTGAAGATAGTATCAGTGGCTTTACACTCCATTATTAATGGGAACTAACAGTTGGGAACAATATACATCACTGGCAGGAGGAAAGTGTACGGATTTCCTTCTGTCTTCACCCATCCCCAGAGCAGAGAGGCAGGAGAGTTGCTAAGAATCTCATTTTCTCTTTCATTTTCAGCTTTACAGAACAGAAATTAGTCTGACTGAAAATGCCACCTAAAATTTGCCGTTAGTAGGGCAAACAGAAAAGCAGCATTATGAAATTGTCCACAATACAGGCAAAAGGTACACTGTATTTCCCAATCTCTGCACCTGGTAATGAGAAATAACATTTCAGAGGATGGATTGAACCTTGTAAAATCTTAACTACCATCACTGGGAAAGTTCTGCCGAGTCAGTTCAGGCAAGATGCATAATGTGATTTGAATATGGAAAAAGGAATTTTGTGAGTAAGTTCAGTGCATTGCTAAAAGGAATAAGAGGTCTGAAGTACAGAGAGATCTGTTTTTCTGAATGAAAATTTGGGAATTTACTGGATTTCTATAGCATGGGGTAAGTTATCTCTCCAGTACAGCACATTTGAAAAATGATCATAAAGAAAGAAACATTTCCTAGGGGACACTCACAGCACCTTCTGAGAAAGATGGTCCATCAAAGCATCTCTGCTGGAAATCTGACAACTACATCTGCCCTTTACTATATGGAGACTACGGCTGTACTATTCCATTATTGTCAAGTACACAAAGATAAAGTTTTTTCCTGTCTTGTTTTCTTTCAGTCACAAAGGCTTGTTCTGCTGCAAGAAATCAGGAAAAAGATCAAGCACTTTGAAACCACATTCTTTCCAGACCTCTGGATATGCACAGATGGCAATGTAAATAATCTCATTAGTTAAAATCAGGAGGAACCAAGCAGCTCAGAGCTGTCCGTGAGTAGAGCTATCAAAAACAGAGTGAAAAGTGATTTCTGAGGATGAGGCAAATGCCTCTGCCAGCTGCAGGAATATAAAGAGGAGGGAAATTTGAAATCCTCTCCCTTTACACACCATCTCTACAACTCCTTATCAGTATGAATTAGATGACATCGACTGAGGGACAGATAGTATTTTCACGGGTGGGAAAGCAAAACCTTGGGCAATGGCTGCTGTTAGAGAATTAGTATTAAAAGATGGAACACAGAGAGCAGCTGAAGTCAAAGAGAGAGAGGAACTGGTTTTTTAAAAGAAACCAAGAGAGTAAAACCAATGAAAGGCTGAAGGAAAAAGCAAAGACAGGGAGAAAAACAGTGTGTTAGGGAGAGATTTTAAAGAAGTATGGCGGAGCACAGTCGATGAACTATTGAGGGCTCTGCCTCTCATCACTTCATGATTGTTATCTCTGTCTTTTTATTTCATCAGAGAATCTGAACTCAGTCTCTCACCCCTAAACTTTTCCTCTTTTATCTCACCTGTCCACCGCTATCGCTGTCATGGAGTAGATGCTGGCGAAGACAGCTGTGATTGGGAAGAAGTTGTGGAAGCGGCAGTAAGCCTCTCCAAAGTACCACTCGCTGTGCAGCGCGTAGATGAAGTTGATGAGAGTATTGAAGGCAGCCATGGAGGCATCGGAGAAGGCCAAGTTCACCAGGAAGTAATTGGTCACTGTCCTCATGCGCTTGTGAGCCAGGATAATCCAGATGACAATGAGATTTCCAAAAACGGCAACTGCCACCACACCACCATAAGCCAGAGACCACAGGGCAATGCGCCAAGAGGGTTGCACAAACTGATTGGAGAAGTTGGCTGCTGAGGATGCTACAGGGGGAGAAGCATTTCCAGCTGGCACCCCCAGCGCCTGTCCCCAGGGATCACCTGCTGCAGCAAGACTCATGTTCCACCTCCTGCTCATGCTCACGTTCCAGCTGGCTGTGGGGACAGAAGTCATCTTGGATGCTCCTCTCCTCTCTTCCAGGAATGATATGCTTCTCCCACCTCCCTCTCCCAACCCTCCAAAATCCCCACCAACAGATAAGAAGAGGAAACAAAGAAAAAAGGAAGTAAGATAGCACAGGAGGTGCTGGGAAGAAGTGATCTCTCAGGAAAAGCTTTGGCTTTGCTGTTCAAGCTGTTAGAAATGCTGTACCAGCTGAGTCAGGAGAGCTACCTCTGGGTAGAATAGCATCCCATTAGTCCTCTGTACAGCCACTTCTTGCTTTTGGTTTTGCCAAGGCACATTTTATAGGCTTGTGAATTCCCAGCGTCATGAAGGGAGTGGAGCTATAAGCTGCGCCGGCTGGTAAGATAACACCTCTTTCTCTCTGTTCTCCCTCCTCCCCTTTTATTTCATTCATTGCCAGCAGCAGGCACTTCCAGGAGCTGTGGAGAGTATCACGGGCAAAATGAATTCTCATCTTGTTGATGCTGGGAGATTCAGTTTATATTGCCTTTAAGTTTCATTACTGCACTTCCTTTTTAAGTAGTATTTTTGCCCTGTCTTTCCAGGGCTAATTAGCTGGCTTGCTTGAATGTCCTAGGACTGAGACTGCTTTTCATTATAACTGTTTCCAGATGAATTTATTCCAGATGAATTCAGATCTGCTTTTTTATTGCTGCTTTCTTTTCATTTAGTACACGCTTTCCTTTTAACCATTCTGTTAACTACAGATTTAGAATAGTGACCTCTTTCGGATAAATAGATACATCCTGCTGCTCTCTAATTTAACTGTTCAATTTGTAATATGTAACTGATAGCAAGAAACATTTATAAAATCAAAATGTGACTATCAGTTTCTCACAGCACTAACTGTGGTGCCTGTAAAGCCATTTGCATGCTCAGCAGACACCGATTTTTTCTGAAACACTATGCAGCCCTAAACATAGATGTCCTTAAATATTGGTAAAATGGTAGAGGTTCGTTTTGTCTGTATTTTTTTAAAGAAGTCTTTTTTTAGTTCTTTTTACTTATTTGCCGTTATTCCACGCTTAGTGCTATTATTATTTTGAGTAAATGACATTTTTATATGCAGTGATTTCTGTACTGGTAGAAAAGGGTAAATGAGGAAATTTGACACCTGATGCTTTCACAGACAATAAAACAATTTTCGTGTTAATACGTTAACAATAGCTGGCCTTGGGAATAAATGCTTCATGCAAAAGTTGATTGCAAGGAACTTCAATGAACAAACCTTCTTTATGGAGAAAATGTGTTTTAGTGCTGATGTGCTCCATACTTCAACAGTTTAGGGCTACTAGTTGTCATCATCAGAGATTTCAACTGTTTCACAGCAGTGGGAGCTATTCAATGCCCCTGTCATCATTGACACATTCAACATTTTCTTAAACAAAAGCTTCATACAAGAATCGAATATTCCTGTGTGCCACTTCCTCTGTTATGTATTTACCCAGTGGAAGTAGTGCCTGCACTTTGTTAGATCTTCACTGCAGTTTTAATTTGAATGACTGCAATTGTGACCATTTTGATATGCTTCTCGGTTCTTACCAGATGACATGATCCCAAGGAGCAGCCCAGCCCACCCCACACTTAGAAGCTCTCTGGAAAACCACTGTTTGCTAAAGCGTGACTAGAACCTACCCATGCACTGCGTTCCTTATCATGGGAAAACTAGTAGAGTTAATCCCACAGTTCCTCTTTGGGTCTCAAATCTTTCATCTGCATCATCTTTCCTCCTCTCCCTGGTGAGTCTGAAGAAGGGAATGGCAGTTCACAGCTTTTTCCAATAGTAAGAAACAGTCAGCAGAAGATGTAGTAGTGCTGAGCAACTTGAACCACTCTGTAACTTAGCACTCCAGTGAACTGTGGGATTGTAGTGGTCTGACCCTGTCTGGTGGCCAGGTGCCCACCACAGCTGCTCTATCACTCCCCCTTCTCAGCTAGATGAGGGAGAAAATATAATGAAGGGCCCACAGTTTGAGATAAGGGCAGCAAGATCACCTGCAGCTACTGTTCCAGGTGAAATAGACTTGATTTGGGGGAAAATAGTTACATTTATTTAACAATCAAAATCAGAGAAGAGTAATGAGAAATAATAGTAGATCTTAAAAATAACCTCTTCCCCCCACCCCTCCCCTCTTCCCAGGCTTAACATCAATCTTAATTTATCCACCTCCTCCCTCTGAGAAGCACGGGGGCACAGGGAATGGGGGCTGTGGTCAGTTCATTCAATGTTGTCTCCACCGCTCCTTCTTCCTCTGGCGGAGGACTCCTCACTCTTCTGAGCCATTGTGGGGTCCCTCTCATGGGAGACAATCTTCACACACTTTCTCCAACATGAGTCCTCTCACAAGAGACAGTTCTTGACAAACTGCCCCAGTGTACATCTCTCTTTATGAGGTGCAGTCCTTCAGGGGAAACTGCTCCAGCCTGAGTACCCCGTGGCATCGCAGAAGTCCTGCCAGCCATCCTGCTCCGATGTGAGCTTCTCTCTCTCCACAGGCTACAGGCTCTGGCAGGAGCCTCCTCCAACATGGGCTTCTTACAGGGTTACAGCCCCCTCCAGGCATCCACCCACTCTCGTGTGGGGTCCTCTATGGACCACAGGTGGACATCTACACCCCATCACCTCCATGGGCTGCAGGGGGACAGCCTGCCTCACCAGGGTCTTCACCACAACCCAGGGGAATATGCTCCGGTGCCTGGAGCACATCCTCCCCCCTTTCTTCACTGCCCTCTCTCCTCTCTCTCTCTGCCAGTTGTTGTGTGACGCAGTTCTTTTATAACCCCGCTTCACAAATATGTTTTCACAGAGGCATTCCT
>NW_009713192.1:0-18709 GCF_000703405.1 Apaloderma vittatum | reverse complement strand
ACAGCAGCCCCCCAGATAATGAAACCTGGTTAGGCAAACCCAATACAGGGATATATTTCTCTGCCTTTTGGGCATGTATAGAGGGGACTTTAGGAAGGCAGTGACCTGACTTTAACACCTTTTCTTTTTTTTAAATAAATGCTAACATTTTATTTAACTAATTAAGGAAGAAGGTTAGGCAGACAGTAATTGGCTCTTACCTAAAGAGGAAATTCACTTGGACAGGGAAGTCAGCTGTGCTTCTCCATCAAAATCTGTATTGATTATACATGTCTGATGAAAGTTTGGTCAGCTGAAGGTCATCTGCATTCAGTTTCTCAAATAATTTCCACAGAAACTTTAGTGAAAACATTTATATTAATTATGTCTGAGTAGCAAAACCTGCCTGACTGTGGTGAAATTTATGTAAGGGAGCAATACAAGAGACAAAGATCTTTGGTTTTTTTCCTCAGTCTTGTGTAGAAAAATAAAGTAGAAATAGAGGGCAATTATTTTGACATTGTCTTCTAAACTTTGTCAGGTACATAATTTCTTATGTTAACTTTTGGCCATTCCAGCTTATGCATATTTGCAGTGGGAATGTTTCACTTTCCTCTAGGTCAGACTGTACTCGGTTTTAGAGTGATTGCTTTCTGGTCACCTGCTATTTGCAGTTTTCTTTTGCCTTTCCAGTGAGAGCTACTTTGGTCTTGTACAGTGAGCTGTGGTTAAATGTGCAGCTGTTAGCAGTTCCCCATTCCTAACCTCACAGAAATACTTAGAAATGCTGTATATGAGACTGATTTAATCTTCTACACATCTTCTGGTGTACTTGAAGTTTTCATCTGAAGTCACTCTTCCATTAAATTCATAGTAGTGCACAAGCAGGGTTTTGTAGCAAAATAGGAACTTGCACAGCATATTTATTTAGTATGACTGCTAACTGCATCATTGTTGATTATAGCAGTTCTGTTTCACAAGACTTGTCCTCTGTGCTTCCTTTCTTTTGTATATAGCTCTGGGGGTATTGCTAAGTTTGCTTTTGGGTTTGGATTTGCTGCTTGACTGGGCTTAGCATGACCTCATTCTCTGCCTCCTTCCTCCAGCCCACAGCTGGGAGAAATGATCCTTCAGCAGAAGCTTTGGTGGTCCAACTTTTTTCTTCAGCATTGATGTCTCCTGTTCATCAGTCAGTCATGCAAACTTTAGCAATGGCAGGAGAACATTTGCAATTTAAGGATGCTCAACACAGCCCTATTTATTATGGCTGCTTGTTAGCATTGTGCTGCTGTCATGACAATGTCAGCCTACCTGGATTTTGAACAGTTAGCTTTTACTTGTGTGGCTTAAAACACAGCTGGAAAACTCAGTTTGAACTTGGTTTCTGATTATTACTTATGAATGCAAAAGTCCTCTTCCTGGCACCAAATGAAAATGATTCAGTAGGGTATCAGGCACCTTCCTGAGTGTAAGGATAATGCTGCAAATGGGTGGGCCAAAACCAGTAACATTGTATGTGACTCTTCAGTGTGGTTAAGGGGGTCCAGAAGGCAAAGAACTGATAAGAGAGAAGTTTTCATTTGGAATACGATGCTGAGGTAAATTTTGCTACAACTACTTTTGGCATAAAGTAAAACGTGGCAGCTGTAGGCATGAGTTATGGGAAATTAACACTATATAGAAAAGAAGACTATTTTGAACTATAGGTAATATTCACAAATTATTTTGTATGAGAAAACTTTTTTTTTCTCCTTCAATGAAAAAGAACCAGCAGGATTTCTTCAGTCATTGAGAGTTTGATCTTCTTGTCTTCCTAAAATGCTAAATACACTTGGTTTCCATTGTCACCAGCATAGCTCAGCCTGCTGTTTTTTCACCTGCTACACATAGGACATGACTGAGGGGGCTGAATAGCTGGTACAGTGAGATGCCTGTGTCGAAATGTAATTTGTAGGGCACAGTTGTTCTGTGAAAAATAATTCTTATTCATTTTCTTTCCTGGTCAGCTAAGGCTTTGAGAGGAAAATACATTATACAAAGTGTGATTCTAGCAATTTTTTGGAAAAAATTAAGTGGATTGACTCAAGTGGTTCTTCTACCTGACAGCAGTATATCTGGAGAGAAGGTAAAGGCAGAGTGAAATGGGACATGATATAATAAACATTTTCTTGGGCTATTATGATTAGTCTTCTTTCCTGCTATTATTCTTTTCTTCTTTACATTTTTTGTTGTAGTCCCTGACACAAATTAGTACGAAGTCTTCACTGAATTAATTTTTTTTTCCAACCTCTGTACATTCCTTGTTTTCTCCAGTGGGAGACACATTATTTGCAATTGTAATTCCAGGCACCTCTGCCTTTTCATCTTTCTCCAACTGCTCAAGTGCCTGTCTAATGTCATAGGTGAGATGAACTAGCAGCTTATGTGTGCGCGCTCATACATGCTTGTTTAGATCCTTCCTTACTTTTAAATTGCTTTAATAAATCTTTTTTTAAAGGTTATTTAACAATGGAAAGATAAAGTCACATAAATTAGAGATGAAAAGAATTTGTTGTGTTAGATCTTGCAGGTTCTGAATGTACAGTCTTGAAACTAATGTGTAGCTGCTGTTGCCACCTGAAATTCCCCTGGACCTGTTTGTAAGCCCGCTAACGTCAATAGAAAAGGCACCTACTGGCAAAACAATTTCCTCTGTCTCCTACAAGGCTCTTTCCAGCAATTTGTTTCCTTCCAAATATCCAAATTAAGGGGGGTTTTACTGGTGACTTTGCTTTCTCCCAGAGTTACTGAATGTGTATTATATATAATAAAACATATGTACATATTCATACATTTTAAAAAGCGCGTATTTTAAGGTCTCGAGCAAGATGAGGAGGTGTGAATGGAATCATAGTAACACAGTGTCAAGTGACATCAGGAAATAAGATTTTCAGGTAGCTTTATCCATGTTATTCATAGAGCATTGGTGATGCATCTGTATTTCAGTTATCAGAAAAATAGAAAAAGAAGGCTGCTTGACTTTACTTTTTAATAACAGAAGATACTATATTTCACTGTCTTTTCAAGAGGACATTCAATGCTACTTGCTTCATTCATTAAAGAAGAATTTTTACAAATTGTTCTTCATACAGCATTACAAGCAATTCACAGATTTAGAATACTACCTATAGAATATTTCTATTTTAGAGGAATGCCTAATTAGAATACTTATATGAACTATATGAGCTATTTATCTATACTAGAACTAGGCTTTCAGTTTTATTTCCAAGCCAACAATATTTTTCGCACCGTTTGAACAAATAATACTAATAGGACCAGCTATTAGACATAAAGAAAAAAGCATGGGGCTCCTATTAGAGTCCCTGTATAAAAGGTGATAATGTATAGAATGATAATGTTGGGAAAGAATATTTTTCTCCCTAAACGACATGGAAGAGTCAAGTACTTTGGACTATTCATTAGCCTAGAGAGAAATATATCCTATCAAAAACATTGCGAGCTGGATTGGGTCCATAACTGAGACAGGTGATTGTTGTTCCTTATAGGGTGATTCATATGTAATAACAGTAATGAGCATTTGCACAGTGTTTCTACTTACATTTGCCAAAAGGCTTTATAAACATTAGTTATTTAATTCACAAAACAATCCTTCAAAGGAAGTGATTATTAGGTAAATGCCTAAAGAACACAATCCAGAGTTCTTTTCTTTAACCTTGTCTCACGCTTTGACTTCCTCATACTTCTAACATAAAACTCTGCTGGAAAATAATTCAGATAATTTCTGTAAATTATTGTTTGTGAGTTTATTTTTCCACTTCACTTGCAGAAGCGAACCATTTCAAAGATAGTCTGTCTTAATCTGTTTTAAAGTTTCTCCCTATAAACTACAGGCATAAGAACATGGTGATGCTATACTATGATTCTATGATTCTATGCTAGGTTAAGTATTCATGACAAGTTCTGATCTCATTTATGTTGATGTTGATCCAGAATTACTCTGATTACTGGGGATCTGCTCTAAATTCCTGCTTTTCTAACTGAAGAGCAAAGCCAGCTTTTAACTGCATCCAGAAGTAAGGTTTCAATTTCTTTTTTATCTTAGCCATTATTTAAATTACTTGAAAAACCCCCCAAAAAACCTAGTTACAGCGGTGTCGTGGTTTAACCCCAACTGGCACCTAAGCACCACTAAGTCACTTGCTCACTCCCCAACACAGCAGGATGGAGGGAAGAGAATTGGAGCAGCAAAAGTGAGAAAACTCTTGGGCTGGGATAAGAACAGCTTAACAACTAAAATAATAATTTTAAAAATTGTAATGAAAAGGGAAATAACAAAGAGAGAGAAATAAAACCTGAGAAAGACAAGTGATGCAAATGGAAAAAATTGCTCACCACCAACCGACCAATGCCCAGCCAGTTCCCAAGCAGCAGCTCCCGGCCAGCCTCCCTCCCAGCTTTATATGGTGAGCATCAGGCCATATGGCCTGGGATATCCCTTTGGGCAGCTGGGCACAGCTGTCCTGGCTGTGTCCGCTCCCAACTCCTTCTGCACTCCCAGCCTCCTTGCTGCTCAGCAGTATTGAAAATATGCCCGTGTTATCAACGCTGATTCTAGCCTCATACTAGCTACTATGAAGAAAATTAACTCTACGGCAGCCAACACCAGCGCAAGTGGAGATAATCCAGGAAGAGTAGATATAATTTAGAAATAAATCAGGCCATGTGTTCATCACAACTCTAGGAATAATTTCTAGTGCTGAATATATTTTCCTTGCTTTGATCATCTTATGTAATGGGATGTACTTGGTCTCTTATAGGTATCCGACCCATCAAACCCTTACTCTCCATGATTTCTCTTCCTATATGCTGAAGAAAAGTATTTTCTGGGCTACACTATTTTTATTTATGAAGTATTACTAGACAGTTAGCAGAGCTCAAGCAAGTATTTTCTTTCTAGCTTGTGTTCTTCCAACATGGCAACTAAAAATTGACTAAAAATTACTCCTAAATAGAAATGATTTTAAAAATTATTTCTGAAGCATTTTGCTTTGCACTTCTCTTAAAAATATCTACTTTTTAAGCTTTGTGTAAACCTTAGTTGTGCTGTGAAGGGGAGGAGAGTGAAGGGTAAGAGAAACAGAGGAATTTATCACGTTTTGCTTCTTTTATCAAACAGTATTTCAAGTATGCTGGGACTGCTTAGTCTGTGGCTGACCTGCAGTGCTACAGATTCTTGAGGTGATATATTCTGTAAATTGTAGAAAACAAAGCCAAGTTGTACTTGTTACCTTAGCATGAGATAGTGTTCCTGTTCCCTCTTCTTTTAATTGAGCTGACCTATTAAACCACGTGGCTGATACACTTCTTTGTGTTGCACCAACCCTGTTCAGTATTCTTGGCACTACTTAAACTTTGCAGGTTTTGATTTTGAACATGTAGATGTGCTATATTTGGTTGAAAAAGTAAGTAATGAAACGTATGTTCTTAGTTAATATTATGTTTTTTCCTAGAGCAGTGTCAGGCAAAAGACGATGGGTTGCTGAATGTTAAGAGCATTGAACTGGGTCTGTGGAGAACTGCAGTCTCATTTAGCTGTGGCACGACCCAGTATGGAGAAATCAGTTCCTCTCTCACCTTCCAAATTCCTGTCTTCTTAATCTCCTTTGTAAAGTGCTCTGAGATTACCAGTTACATCAACAAAGCGTGGCTGTTGAGGTTGGAAACCAAATGTCAGTAATTGTGTCCCAAGCTTTTCTGCGTATGCTGCTCCTTGCAAAAAAATCAGGTTGTTTTTCTATGTACTAAATCACAAAACCTTTCTCCTATTTCTAGTGTCAGACAGGCTTATTTGGCATAAAAAGAATCTTGCTGCAAATGAGCTGACCTTTCTTAATAATTCAGCATGTACCATAGGCATTGTGAAGACAACAGAAAGGAAGGCAATTAATTTTCTGAGGTGAAATGATTTAGACTAATTTATTTTACGTAGATACAACATATATCACCAGATGAGTTTTTAACAAGCAGCTGCAAAGAAGGAGGAAGAAGCACAAATGCAAAAAAGTAGTAACTAATATAGTTTCTAAAGTGTGCATGTAATTTATTTAAACAAGCTCCAAATTTTAACATTTGGTGACTAATTATTTTGGAACCTTGCAGCAGGTACTTAGATTTTTATCAGGATATCCTTTTTTTTTTATTAATTCTCAAGTAACCATGTGGCGTGTATTTTTTTTCTGATTTAGACTCAATCTCTCTGTTTTATGTGAAGACAGATCTTGCATGCTCTTTAGCTGCAAGTAGGTTTCCAAATAAATTTAAAAAATATTCCCATTCTGTACAGTACAAATAAATACTGTAGAGAAAGATGGGGTTTTTTTCTGAAAACTGAAAACCCACAAACTCTGTATTTTAAAAGGCTTAATATTTTATTGCCAAAAAAGAGGACATTTCAGAGAAGAGATTTTTTTTTCATGAGGACTACCTCTACTCTGAGACTGATGTCGAGAACAGAGATGTGTCCTGAAATCCCAGACATCTTTAGGAATTTACTATTAATTGGGAGTTTAACAAGTTTAATCATAAGTAAATTGATGTAAAATCCCTTTTATTTCCCTGCCATAGGCTTAGAGATGTTTTCCCCCGATTATAGAGTGAAATAATTAACGTTCCTTTAATTACCTGACTTCAACTTTTGTAAACCCAAGTTGTCCTTATGACTGATCTATTTGTTGGATAGCTTTTTTTTTCCTAGAAGAAAGGGTAGTCAGAAGCAGAATGTGGCAAGTTTAACGATGAAGGAGGCTATGACATATCGGTAATTTGCAGCTAATAAGCCACTTCCGATCCTCATTGCTGATTTTGGAACAAGAAACATGGAATTGATAAAGAAATGAGTAGATAGCTACTCCTTTCCTGATCACAGTCAAAGCACATGGATGAACATTGCATCTACATCCATAATGTATTATTGCATCCACAATGATGATAGTTGATCATCTGGCAATTTCCCTAACCATATTAATCTGTCAACAACATTGTTCTCTTTAAAGGGTACCATTCATTTAAGGTTGGCACCAAGGAGCAATCTCTTGATAAAAATACCTTCTAAGCTTTACTGGGCTTTTTTTTTAAAAAAAGGTGAAAAACCTTGCCTCTCCATGTAATCAACAAAGGAAATGGCTCACAGCCTGCATTTTTTCATACACACACACTCGTTCAAAGACATAAACAGATACAGACATCGATGTCCTAAAGTCAATTTTTCTGCCTTGTAGTTGAATCATTACTCCAAGTGACAAATGAAAGTGAGTTTTGCCTAGAGTATTACAAATTGATAGCCTTACTATAAAAGAAAATCCAGAGGAAAGTACCCTTCCCCAATGGAATGGCTGTTATAAGAGAGTAGCTACAAAAAAACCCATAGAGTTCAGAGATATGGGATTTTTAAATTAAAATGTGATTCTTCCTTAGTTTTCCTGAGGCAGACAGTAAAAAAATAATCTTCTGATTAAATCTCCCATATTCCCTTCAGGTTACTGTCTGAAAATAATTTGTTCGCATACACATAGCAAGCACTTGGGATCGAAGCTGGTTTATAAATCTTTTGCTCTTTTAAAATCAATACAGATGGTGAGTGTTGATAAAATGTTTGTTGTCTCACTAAATTGGTCAGATAATTTAATTTTGTCAAATAGGATTTGTAGTGGTCGGAATATGTGTAGAAGTTGCATTTGTAGGCTGAAGAAACTAATTTGATGTGTCTGACTTCATATGTTCAAAGTGTTATCTAATGGATTTATTTCCAAATTAATCTGGCAGAGAAAGGACCCTTCATCACTCTTGCTATAGAGTGCACATTTTCTTGTCTGGATGATAAAGACAGGGAAATCCTGGGCTGGTGTACATACATCCAAGTGAATTCTAGCATTGCCCTAATGAAACACTGCTATCCCAGAAAGATGAATTAGCATTTCCCACTGCAACACTGCTTTTTTCCCATGTTTTCAGTCTTACTGAGGTACCGTGTGAGATGCTTAAGGAGGCAAAGTGAAAGGTAATAGGAGTCTGGAGCTGGGGCAGTAGGCAACTACAGCCATTCGGAACAAAAAGCCAGAAAAGTGGAGAGAAAAAATCCAGAGGAAGGACAAAGTGGTAAAAGACAAATCAATAAATAACAAGGAAACAGGAGATTGGAAAGAGCTCTGAAGATAATTGGAAGTTGAACCTAATTGTCTAGGAGGGGAGAAGGGACTGAAAACCACGATGGTTTTGTCTGTGGTTATATTAACACTTGTATAATGATGCATTTTGTCAGGAATTCATAGTGAGACCTAAAAATAGTGCAGTTTTATCTGTACACACAGAGCAGCTTTCTTTAGACCCCTGTCTTTCATTGGTAGGTTTTTGTTCAGCCTCCATTACCACACAGGTTCTCATGTGGACTGTGGAAATGATTTCTTTTGTGAAATACAGCAAAGCATTTTCTTATTTGTTTGTGGGTTATTCTTTTTGTTTGTTTGTTCATTTTTAAAATCTAAACTTTTGAGAATTTCCACTTGGCAAAAATTAATCTAAATCTCCATGTTGATTTAATCTTGATTCAGGACCAAGATATATATTGAAATTTCTCGTGACTTTACACTGGAGGCTGGGGTTTTTGCATACTGTCCAGCTCCTACCATCTCTTCACAGACAGCCCAAAGCTTTAAGGTCAAAAAAAAAAAAAAAGGCAGTTTGATACTGTGGACAGAAAATAGGATGGTACACTTAAAAAATTTCTTTATGCATTTGCATCCCTCTAACCCCAACTGCCCTCAATCTGCAGCAATCACTGCAGCAATCAACTGTGTTTTTCACTGCTGTCACTTCTTATTTGAGAAGAGCAAACGAAGAAGCGAAGTGCAACCTGGCATTCCAGGTTTATATCACTGACAAATTCATATTGATATGCTAATCAATGCATGTCACCTTTGTGCTGAGCTCTTTCTTGTCAGAATGTTCTGTGTCCCACAGGCTTTGTTTTTTGCAAGACACTTTGCTAATGCGATTAATCAGCTAACCCAGGAATCATCTCCCATCACAGAAAACTGAAATAATCTTTTCTGCTCGGCATCTTTTGTCTATGATGAAATCATATTCTCTTAAATAGATCTAGGATGTATTTTATCATTATAAATCATTACCAACACTAGTTCCAAATCACATAGAAAGGTACCACTATATATATATATGTTTTAACACTCTGTCTTTACCATTGACTTCACTGAGTAATCAATCCAGTGGAAATCCCTCCTGAAGTCCTATGATGTTAATGCCTGAAACCCACACAAATTCAAAAGCTCTAAGGTCTATATAGAGTATTTCTTGTTTAGCACAGCATCTGTGAAACTACATTTAAAGATAAAAATCTTCAACCTTTAAGAGAAAGAAGATTTAATGAAGTACATTTCTCTCCTGAATTCCTACTGCAATGAAAATATTTTTTAACAGCCACTGAGCATTTCACTTAAGGAGTGATGTCACTGCTATTTTTTAATGTTTCATCCAGTAAAAGAGTCCCCAAAAGAGGCTCCCATAGTTCCTGGTAAGTACAGGAGGACTCTGATGATTCTATAAAAATGACCTTCTGAGTGAAGGAGGTTTTCTCCAGAACAAAGATGGATAAAGCTGAAACCTCTAAGTGACTATGATCAGCTGCAGCTTTCTATGTCAGAAACAGAAACAGTTAGACAGTCTTTTCATTGGTGTACCATCCAACTTTTTGTTATTGGTGTCCTGGGAACTTACTGAGGAGATCAAATTTTGGGTACCATATTTTAGTTATGCTGAGCTTAGAAAAACTGTTTTTCTTTATACTTTTGGTATATAAATCACCTGTCTGCAAGATCCCAAAGTAAACAATATTCTGTGCCAAAAAGTGTTTCATCTTGTCTCTTAAATTTGTGGCCTCATAATTTCTATGGACTTTCTCTGAAATTTTTATTTCTAAAACTCAAGAAATAACCATTTTCTATTCATGTTCTCCAAATCAGTTAAGATGCATTAAATGTGTTTCTTTTGCAAGCTGAGGATTTCTAGTATTTTTAAAACCTTCCACCAATGTATAAATTAGACCATACCTCTAATTTTTGTTAAGTATTGTCACCTTTTTCTGAAAATCTTCTAGTTACCTGTATCCTTTTTTCTGAATGGTTGTAGTTGCATTATAGGTTCATACCACGGTACAATTTAGTTTGTTCTTTATACTCTTTCTAACAGTTCATAACATCCTATTTGAATTTTGGCTGCCGCTGAGACAATGCTGTATGAGAATATCTACACTGATTTTATGATCTGGTCTCTGAGTGAAGACAGCCAGTCAGAGTCTAACATGGTGGGCCCATATCCACCAGGGTATGTTGTGAAATCTCTTTGTTCCTTAAGAATCGACACTTAAAGTTCTTCTCCAGCCTAAGCAATTCTATGGTTCCATGATAATCAATCATAGAATCATAGAATGGCCTAAGCTGGAAGGGACCTTAGAGATCATTTAATCCAGCCTCCCTGCCACCAGGGATGCCACCTCTCGACTAGATCAGGCAACACATGGGGAGTGAACAGGAATCAGACCCGCGACCTTAGCGTTGTTAGTGCCATGCTCAACCGACTAAGCTAATCAAGCTGGTTTATTAATTCAATCTTCTAATTGCCTTGTATCTGAAAAACAAAGACTATGCCCAAAATACCTTGACTGCAGAGCTGAATGTCATCCTCTTGAGGTAAAGCATCTAAGAATTACACTGACACAAGAGAAAGCTGAAGACAGCCTAAATGGCAAGGGGGAAAACTAGCATTTTCTTCAGAAAGGCAGGAAGCTGTTTACATTTATGTCTGTCATACCTACTTCTTAAAGGTCAGTAGAGTTTCTTTTCTAGAAAACAGTAAATTAAATGGTATAATAAGACATCAAACACTGTAACAAAATATATACTGTCACTGAGGAAGAATGCTGGCATTTTGCAAGAGGTGTTGGGAGAGTCAGTGGAAAACACTGAAGAAAGGAAATTATATACTTGCAAACATTAATAAGTTAGTGGTATTTTTTTTAAAAAACACATATACTATCATTCAGGAGAATGAAAGTATTTGCAGTTCAATAATGGCATTCATGTAAGGCATTTGGGTTTGAACTCTGATTTAGAGTGGCTGATGTAGATTCGTGAGCCCTTTATCAGCCCAGCTAGTCCAGTGGAAGCAAACAAAACTGTGACAGGAACTGCTCGGGATATGGTGCTTGCATCTGATCCTGGAGCAAAGCAAAATTATTAGCTGTTACTTGACAATCAAACACAGCTATATTGAGGTACAGTATTGTACTTCTTGGAAGAGAATGCTGCATTTCTGGTGATTAAATGTTTAGGTTTTGTTAGTCTATTTTTATCCCTTGGGTAATACACATCAGTCCTTTTAGAGCCTCCGATAGGGAAGTCCATGAGTAAATTGTGCAGTCTGAGAGGGTTCATCATTGCGTTTATAATGACTTGTGTACAGTGCCTCCTTACTGAAGGAGGCACCAGCAGCTCCTTGCAGAAACCTGTAAGAGGATTATAGGTAATTACAGAGAAGGAGGAGAGCTGAGAGAATGCAGAAGTGCTCGGTTTGAGGAAGAAGCAGCTAGTGGATACACAGAAGCACAAAGGGCAGAGCTCACTGTGTAGCTACTGGCTGTTAAAGCAAGGCTCTGTAACAGCAGTAGAATTAATTTCCTTTACTTCCAATGCAAAAAAATGTGTTTCAGGACACAAAATTTCCAAAGTTGCCAAAAGACTCCCTCTGATATTTGCTACATGATTTGCAGATAACAGCATTTCTACTAAGTTATTATATGCTTACCACATAAAGAATTAAAAAAATTACTTAACTCTGATCCTCCTCTAGCACTTTAAAATAATTTTTGGCCAAAAGTCATAAGAATATAGTAATCCTATATGTAAATTTATACCTTTTTTTCCCCTTTTTTCCTTGCACAACAAAGACAACTATTTCTGTACTGCCAGAATATCGTCTCAATTAAAAAGTAAAAATTAAAAAACTAAGAATCAAATCAGTAAAAATATTAGTTTGAGACAGATTTTTACAAATAGACATTCAAAGTGAGCACCTTACATGTTTCTGTGGGAAAATTACACTGAAATTTTCAACTTTTTGCTAAGAAAAATTTCAATATGAATCCTGTAGTTTATAGGGAGAAACTTTCAAACAAACTAAGACAGAGTATCTTTGAAATGGTTCGCTTCTGCAACTGAAGTGGAAAAATAAACTCACAAACAATAATTTACAGAAATTATCTGAATTATTTTCCAGCAGAGTTTTATGTTAGAAGTATGAGGAAGTCAAAGCGTGAGACAAGGTTAAAGAAAAGAACTCTGGATTGTGTTCTTTAGGCATTTACCTAATAATCACTTCCTTTGAAGGATTGTTTTGTGAATTAAATAACTAATGTTTATAAAGCCTTTTGGCAAATGTAAGTAGAAACACTGTGCAAATGCTCATTACTATTATTACATATGAATCACTCTATAAGGAACAGCAGTCACCTGTCTCAGTTATGGACCCAATCCAGCTCTCAGTGTTTTTGATAGGATATATTTCTCTCTAGGCTAATGAATAGTCCAAAGTACTTGACCCTTCCATATCTTTTAGGGAGAAAAATATTATTTCCCAACATTGTCTTTCTATACATTATCATTATATACCTTTTATACAGGGACTCTAATAGGAGCCCCGTGCTTTTTTTCTTTATGTCTAAGAGCTGGTCCTATTAGTATTATTTGTTCAAACGGTGCCAAAAATATTGTTGGCTTGGAAATAAAACTGAAAGCCCAGTTCTAGTACAGATAAATAGCTTAGGGGCAACAATGTGCCCTCTCTGCCCTCGAAGGTAAATTCTTCAGCTAGTTCATTTTGTTGTTTCAGAGTACTGAAATAACAGCTTTGACTGCCGCCTCTTCTTTTCGGAGACTAGTCAGAATAGAAACCCGTGCAATTTGGTAATTTTGGTTACAATTGCTTACCTTTCTACATTTTTAGTTCTGCTTCAGGGATAGCACATGGAGGCTGTGTAATCCCATTTCTCAGCTGTTCCTCTTGTGAGAAATATTCACTACTGTGGAAACATACTCTAACAGAACCTTGTTTCTTGTCTCTTCCACCAGTTGTTATGATAGTACAGAACAGGCTGTAACACAGAACTATCTTAAGCATAATAGTTAAAGAAACTTTTAAGCCCGGCTCCAAAACTTTTCTCAGTGCCAGAGGTGAGTGACTGAAAATGGACAAGGGTGGAGCTGATAAGGAGGAAACCAACTTTAGCGAAGAGGAAAACAGCAGGTTCTTAAATCATCCATTTTAGTTGCAGTGCGTGGAGCAGATATTGACAATATAAGCACGCTTGGGCATTACTCATATATGTAATTTTCCGTATCTCCCCACATGCACAGTGTTTGAGAATCTTAAATAAACGCTGTAATCACAGTGTTGCAGAAGATAGTGTTTTAAAGCAGATTCCATTTAATGTGTTGTTTTCTGACTGATGCCACCAGTAAGTGCAAAACTGCTGTGTTCACATCTTCTGTATTTGTTCAACTAAAATCTAGCAGGGTGCTGCTCTGACTTTACCAATTCTTTATCACAGAATTGCCTAGATTGGAAAAGACCTTTAAGATCATTGATTTCAAGACTAAAATCATTGATTCCAATCATTAACCTATTATGTACAGCGACTTTGTATTTGCTGGACATCACTGTGCTGTGTTATTTGTTTCTCTTTCCTTTGCAGACATTCATTTTCCTTTATAAATGTGCCAGCAATCAGATGTCTCTTAGCTCCAGCATATTTTACCATTCATTAGCAGGAAAATTAAGTAGCATTAATTAAGCTCTGTGGCAAAACCATGCAAAATGTTTGTGATTTAGGCTTGTGTTTCAAGTGTGCTAGCACAGAAGTGTATTAAGAACACTCAGCTGCATATTTCACTCAAGTACAACAATATCAGTGAGCGCCTAGAGCATTGTTGTTAAGCTTGCAGGAGTTACAGGAGATACAGCTGTGTGGAGAGAGGGAAGAGCCTTTGTAAATAAGGATTTGAAAAAGTAGCACAGGAGCCTGAAGCAGAGTATGAAAGCAGCTGCAAGTGCTGCTGAGGACTTAATAAAGCACAGCCTGGAGGGGATTCGGAGGTGCTACCTTAAGTGTCCTACTTATCCCTTGGCACCAATCTGCACACTACACCACAGCCTTGTGAACGATGATAAGGATAGATAGAAGATGGCTGTGAGGGATAAGAGAAAAGAAAAACAGCTGCAATCAGTTGTCTTCCGATTCTTGAGTGCATTACTGTGCTCTTGAGAGTACCGTGTTATAATAAGACTTAGTTTCGTCTCTGTTCAGCACAATTTTTCATGTAGTTCCTTTGGAATGAACTATAGTAGAAGAATAACTGTCCCCTAATTTGCATCCAGTTCCTATTTGAGCAATGATCAGGACAGGTTTTGCAGCTTGGTTCAGCTGATGCCATGTTAGGTCCTTGGCTCTGCTCTGGAGGCAAGGAGTGGTGAATGACTCCGATGGAAAAGTGTGAGCAGTGTCATTTCTTCCAGGAAAGTAAATGGGCATCTGCTGAGCAACTTGGTGTTTGAGAAGAAGGACAGGATAAATGATCCACATGAAGCAAGTATGTAAGGAGAGTAGTGACCCAAAATTTGTTGACTAGGTGGAGCTAGGAGCCCAGGCTTATACTGAAAACTTTGCTATTTAATTGCTGACTGACCTTAGGCAGTTATATGTCTTTGATACTTTTCTTTGAAAACTTCTTTGCAGTCTATGCTGTGTCTACGCTGGACTACCAAGACAAACATATTAGAATTATTCCCGGTTTATTCTGTTAAAAGAGCTACATGGACACCATTTCTTTATGCGTCTTGATTTCCTTTCGAAGGAGCTCATGGAGACTATATTGTAACAGTTCCTAGAATAGGAATGTGATGTGCACTATACTGCCATGCCTGCTGCGCATTCTCTACATGAACTAGATGTTTACATGCACATGCTGGTTTGGTCTAATGACTGAACGTGATGGTTGCGTTTTTTCTCTTTTTGAAGGGAAAAACTAAATTAAGTACAAACATAATTCATTAACTGAATCCTTTCCTATGCTAGGAATTTTTCTGCAAATATGGCATCAAAAGTGTCTCCCCTTTGGTGCCAAGATCTTCCTGTTCAGTTTATGTTATAGTATCTTGTTACTCTATTTATTATGATGCTTAGCTAGGATTTTATTCTGAAAAAAGTTAAATGTGAATATCCCCTGAAAGGAAGCCTTTTTGCTTTCCATTCAGAGGGTATCTGAATTCAGTTTACCCCTTCTCTCTTTTTGATGCTGTAAAAGTTTATTGTCTGCATCTGTGGCTGAATTTTATTTACTCATTTTTGAAAGGTCAAAGGCAATAGTCTGTGAGTTTTTAAAATGAAGGTGTGTTTATTGTCTGGCACGTTCTACAGTACATTGAACTATATTCCTTTGATATTAATTTGGCTAGATTTGGAAGTAGTTTCAGTACCAAAAGGTACTGCAATTTTAGTGCTTTTCATACTAGTTAAGATCAGGTTATTATTTCATCTACTTCTATAATTGGGAAGACTATGAGACTCCTACTGTAACTCACTGAAACTTACCACCAGTTGGATTTTGAAGACTTCCTGGGTATTTCTATGACTTTATTGTGAGAGTCAACAAAGAAGCTATATGGTACAAATGTGATTTGCAGTTAGGAATAGATATGGGTCTAGAGAATTGTTAATAACAGCAGGGAGTGCGTAAAGGTAACTTTAGAGCTGTAAGTGGAGTGTGTGGGAACGTATATCTCTGCAAGAATTATAGGATTCCCACAGAATATGGAAGTAATGCTCTTTTCTAATTGGATCGACAACCCAGAATATTATCCTGAGAGTTAATGTATCATAAATAATGATTCTAATTATTCTGTAAGATATAATGGCCAGCTGGCTAATAATCCTCATGCACGAAGTATGCAATTGCTGTGAAATCCTCTGTCTTGTTGGGTGCAGTATTGAATTGAATCTGTCTCCAACTTCCTAGAGTTCTGGACCACAAAGGTGCTCTGGACTTGACACTCTTCTGTTGCAGTTGGGCCAGTGTCCACTAAAGGACTGAAGAAGAAGCAAAACCGGGCTTGTAGCCCGGAGATGAGAGCACTTGTCTGAATGATCTGTGTTCAAATGCTTACCTCAGTGCTCATCTCTCTATTTATTCAGTCACTGATTAAATATATGTCACAGAAACAAATGTTTCCTTGGATGGAAGAGATTGCAGATGCAATGGAATGGTGTCATGGAAAGTTATGGTGATGTGGGTCCAAAGAAATTTATGTGAAGTCTGTAACTAATGTACCTTGATTCTTCTGATTCTGCCTTATATGTATTCTCCACCAATTCCTGTGTATGATAGCTAGCTTGAAGGCAAGAAGGATTTTAAAGATTGGCTTTAGGGATCCCGTTTATAAAACGATGGTGTCCACCTTGTGTCTGCTATGCTGCCTGTGTGTGAGGGAACTATTTTGTTGCTGGAACTTTCTTTTAAATCAAGAAACTTAGCTTGTGTCTTGTTTTGTTCTGTGCAAACTGTGGACGACAATTATTTGTATGTGACCATCCAGAGCAATAAATCTTAGGAAAAAAATATTAATTCACAATCCCCCCTGCCCAAACCCCACCATAGGAATTCTAGTTAAAGAGTTGAATTGTTCTAGAAGTCAAAAAAAAAAAAAAAGCAAATTATACTTTCTGAGAATAATATCTTTGTTAGGAGGCTTTTTAAAAGAAGGTAATAAATAGATTATATGGTTTTATATAACTAGATTATATATGTTTTGCAGTCCTTTTGCATCCTTAACAGTTTTACACCTGTTCTTCAAATTAAAAGGAACCTAAACTAAAAAAACCTAACTTGAACTCAAAGGACCTTAAACCATTTTGGCTTAGCTTTTTACTTCTGAGTCTGTAATTTTAATCTGAAAATCATCCCTTCACCCTTCAGGTCCTGTGTTTTGCTGAATTCTCTTCACAATAGTGTGGCAGGCTGTCTGGTTCCCAGCAAAAGGCTCATCACTACATCTCCTGTACGTTCACTCAGCTCACATAAAATTACCTTAGTCTGTACTTAGAGTGAACATTAAAAAAATATATTCACTAAAGACACAGTGTTTAACATAGTACCTATGATATGCCTGTTACATATTATTTGGTCACAGATGTTTAAACTGCAGCAATATTAATTGGGAAAATATTGTCTATTGTTAGAGCTGAGTTTCTTCTTTGGAGGGTGAAAAATAACCTCAAAATTAAAGCTTAGCAAAACTCCAGTGGAGAATCTGAATCTTCATAGGGTCTTTAATTGCATCAAGTACTCGGCCCCTCATCCTCAGAGCACCAAGATTTTCAGTGACCTGGCAAGAGATGGGGAATTTGGACCGCTCTGCTTCTTGTCATTAGGAATCATTGGATTCTTACAGGATAAGAATCTAATGATTCTTAGGAATTAGGGGATATATTCTTTATGGGATATTTTCTGCCTTGTACCATCTAACAAGAGACATACCTGCAGCTGAGCTCCCTGTGAGAGTAGGAGAGATATGGAGTATTTCTAACAGCCCCAAACTGACAGGTCCACTTCTGTTACCCCGTCAGAGGTTTTACACAGAATCACAGAATGTCAGGGGTTGGAAGGGACCTCAAAAGATCATCTAGTCCAGCCCCCCTGCCAGAGCAGGATCACCTACAGTAGGTCACACAGGAATGCATCCAGGTGGGTTTTGAATGTCTCCAAGGAAAGAGACTCCACAACCTCCCTGGGCAGCCTGTGCCAGTGCTCTGTCACCCTCACAGTCAAAAAGTTTTTCCTAATGTTTTTGTGGAACCTCCTATGTTCCAGCTTGTACCCATTGCCCCTTGTCCTGTCATTGGACGTCACTGAAAAGAGCCTGGCTCTGTCCTCCTGACACTCACCTTTTACATATTTATAAACATTAATGAGGTCACCCCTCAGCCTCCTCTTCTCCAAATTAAAGAGACCCAGCTCCTTCAGCCTTTCCTCATAAGGGAGATGTTCCACTCCCTTCATCGTCCTTGTGGCTCTGCGCTGGACTCTCTCAAGCAGTTCCCTGTCTCTCTTGAGCTGAGGGACCCAGAACTGGACACAATATTCCAGATGTGGCCTCACCAGGTCTGAGTAGAGGGGGAGATAAGAACCTCTCTCAACCTACTAGGCACCCCCTTCTAATACACCCCAGGATGCTATTGGCCTTCTTGGCCACGAGGGCACATTGCTGGCTCATGGTCATCCTGCTGTCCACTAGAACCCCCAGGTCCCTTTCTCCTACACTGCTCTCCAGCAGGTCGGTCCCAAACCTATACTGGCACATGGGGTTATTCTTTCCCAAGTGCAAAACTCTGCACTTGCTTTTGTTGAACTTCCTAAGATTTCTCCTGGCCCAGCCCTCGATGATGTCTTATGCTGGAGGATCCATGGCTCAGTTGTCCTGAGTGAGTCTGGAGTCTCACTTCTGTCTAGGCACATTCAGAGATGATTTGGAAAGTAAAACTGCCAGTTCTGTATCCGACATGAAATATATCACCATGTGTATGGGGTTGGCCCAGCCGGATTTTGGTGGC
>NW_009713191.1:0-38192 GCF_000703405.1 Apaloderma vittatum | reverse complement strand
AAAAAAAAAGTGGAAAATAAAGCATGAGAAAAGTTTATATTCTCCATGCAACTTCTAACACATCCATTTGTGATTCCTTGTTTCCTGAATGAAGCAGAATATAACAAGGGTACAGAACTATGGGCAAAGTACTTGACTTTGCAACATCAGCAGCTATTTTTATGGCTGAATTATATAGTTAAATCATTGGGTCAAAATTCTCATTAGGACTAAATTCTGAGTGGAACAAATGAGAGGTCCAAGTAAGGGCTGAAATCTTCTGCCATGGTTAAGGAAAAAAAAAAAAGAAGAGCTAAGAAATTTCCTGAGAACTTTCAAATCCTTGCTGCAAACTTGAGTGGCAGAAGTCCGAGGGAGGGAGAAATTTGGCCTCTGCAGATCAAAATGCTTTTGCTGATGTGTTTGGCGGGTCCTGTCCTTTTTCCCACCAGCTGCCCACTTCAAAAAATCCCCTTTTCAACAGAAGTCGCTGTCAGCAGCAGGACTTTCCTAGAACTGAGGGTGGGACTGCGTGATACATCCCGAGGGATGTGTCCAGGTCCTAGGAGACATCTGTAAATTTTTGCTGCTGGCTTGTATGGGATGAAAGAAGTCTTAAAGCAGCTGAAATCTAATCTGGATCTCAGCTTTGTTTTACAGGCTAAGTAGGTGCATATTGTGGAGTTTATGAGAAGTAGTGGAGTTTAGTAAGCGTGTACCCAGCACAGTCTCATTTCCACCCAAACACAGGAACCGAGTTAATATTCACTATAACTTCACTAATTTCGGCACAATTTAACTAAGAATAGGTTTCATCTATTGCGTCAAAAATATTTGGTCTCAGATTTCCACAGAAACAGAGGAGGGAGAAAAATATTTTTCTGGACTTCTGTGAATTCCTATTAAAATTTGGTTTGCTTTCTCGCTCCCCAGTGGAAGAGTCTGTTTGATTTCAATTAAAACGAAAGGTCATCAGTGTAGTTCAGACTGCAGGTTTCACAGGTATGCAGCACCTTAGTCCGTTAGGGAGAGGACAGCAGATTTGGAAAAAGGCCAGTAGATACAGGGAATGTTTCATTTCTCGGTCAGAAACGTGTGTGTTCTGACAGCACACTGTCCAAACAAGTGATTTTTAACATGCAAAAATATTTTTATTTTTTTTTAAATAAGGTATTCTGTTTAAAGCATCATCCCACTATTTTTTAACTGGAAAGAGGTTCTCCATGTATTTTTTTTTCCATTTAAGTTTGATGTAGAAATTTCTTTCTGAGTCAAACTACAGTGAAGTTAGTTCTGTCCGTTTACTTCAGTCAAGTAAATGGGCATATGTAGGTAGTTAAAGAAATACATAAGCCGTGACGACAGCTTGGCTAAGAATACAAAATGTGCAATAAAGCAATTTCTTATAAAGATTTCAGCGGGTATCTATAATATTATAGCATCTGGAAAAAGTGGTTTTTCTCCTGGAAACATTTCTTAATTTATTTTTTTTCCCATGAAATAATAGGGAAATGTTTGGAGATGTATTGTAGCTGATTTACTCAGTGAAAAGGCAGTAAAACAAACATTATTGTTACTGTTTGTCTACTGCTTGTCATCTAGTTGCGGACTTAATTACAGCAGAATATTCAACTTATAATAATACAATTCATGGCTTTCCTCACAAAGCTGACAGATGAAGGTTTGGGCCACCTAAAATGCCCATTTCACACACAACGAAACGGGATGTGAAATGTTCAGGGTTCCAGATTATATTATAAAAAAATTTTTTAGGGTAATAAATATTATTTCTCTTTAGATTTGGAATCAAGTCAGCGTAATAGAAGTGTGAAAACAAACTCTTCTTCCTCTGGGATTTATTTCTTTTCTGCTCTTTCTTCTAATTTGGAATTCGCGAGTAGTCGTAAATATAACTATATGGATTTCAGAATTACCAGTGCAAATACGACTCCGCCGTAATGTTTGAAGACAATTCTTAACTTCCAACAAAAGAACTTTGAGCTGTGACATAACATCATAACATAACTTTTCATAAAAGATGTATCTGAGAAGTTTAACTCTGAATGCGTTTTGGGCTCAGGCCGCGGGCGGCTCTAAACGCCCGGTTCCCGAGCGCGGCTGAAGCGCTGCAGCTCAGAAAGATGGGACAATTGTCACAGCTCACGCGGGAACCGATTTGCAAAATCAGAAATAGAAGAATGCGCAAGAAAATGTATCCACTTGGAGATTCTGTAGTCTTTCTCCCGAGAATTGAATCACACAAGAATAACTTGGCTACTTGTTTTTGTTGAAATCAAACGTGCTTGTTCCTCACTTGCAAAAATCGGAACTTTCTTTCCAAGCGAGACTCTCGGTGAAAGAATGCAAGCGTGCAGCTGCTGTGCGACTAAGTGATTAAAAACCTTAGTGATGGCCAATTCTGTGGAGGTGATAGCTTTACACTCAAGGGCAAGTATCATAAAAATAGCTGCTTTGCTTTTATTTATTTCTTTTTCTATTTATTTATTTATTTATTTATTTATTTGCCTATTTGTTTATTTATTTAGATGTGAAGCAAACCACCAAAGAGTTTTGAGTAGGCCTGCGAGAGTTTTTATTATATATTATCATCATATGTTTTGTACGTGTTAACAACATATTTTTGTTGCTATAATAGTATATTCCCCTTGCTACTGAGCCCAGATGCACAGGAGATCGTCAGAGATTCTTGAGTTTGGGTAATGTGCGCCGAAACACGTTGCTTGTCCTTATAATCTAATTAAAAGATGATGCAAAAAAAAGACATGGAAATAAGAATAGAAAAGGGATGAAGAAGAAAATAATTGAAGGCATACATGGTGGTTGGATTAGTTATTTTGACAATTAGCCACTTGAATTAGCTACTTGACAGGCAATACAGAAGAAAGAATAAAGGGCTATCCCTGACAAGGACAGTTTTTAGTGAAGCTGCTACTGTAAGTGTATTATGATTTAAATATAAAGAGCTTCAGGTTTCAGTTAAATGGATTTTGATTCTGCTTATTTCTCTAATGCTAGATTTGTTTCATTTCCATATTAAGCTCCTTTTATTAAACCACGCAGTCCCTGATAGAAATTTCAACCTTTGTTTCAAGTGCAACAGGGTTTTCTAGGAACAGCCCAGGACATAATCTAACTTCTTAAAGAAGCCTTGTACTTGGGCTTCATAAAGAGATTTAACATAACATCTTCGGTTGGGTTTAAATACTGTGAACTGGAGACACAGGTTTATTATTTCTAGATCCACGAGAAGGTCTGCTTTGCCATCGATCGGCTCATAATTTTACCAGTGTTTCTCTGGCAAGGTCATCAGAGTTTTGGTTATCTCAGTTTTGCTTGCTGGTGTGCCTCGGGGACTCAGAAAACAAGGGGAACGGCTGTGTAAAAACTGCCCAGAAAATCTATTCGCGTTTAGTCCAAATTAAGTTGATTATTTGGGGTGAATGTGAGGAAGGAAATTCTGCTGGAATTAATTTTCATGGCAGATCAGTTGCAATGTTTTGGAGGGAAAAAAATTCCATTTATAGTTGGAAGCAGGTCTTCCTTCATCCACTCAGGAAGAGGAAAGATGACTTTGGATACATGTAACCATCTATTTATGGAGATACCTAGGCATATGTACATATATAAAAATGTATCAATATATATATGTTATACATGTATTGATACCTGTAACCAATCCAAATCAGTAATAGGTCTGAAACTGCAGGTGGGGTGAGCAACTCCTTCACAGATTAACTCTGTGAAAATGTAGTAATAGTGAATATTGCATAAACAATTACAATTTTATTTTGCTTCAGAAAAACCTGTGAGAGTTGTTAGAAGAATATCGTTACGGTATTCTGGTGGTGGTGGAAGCAGGGCACCCGCTGCTCAAAATACACTTTTTTTTTTTTTCCCCAGTTCACATAATGAATTTAGGTGGTGGAGGGCTGTCAGATTTTTGTCGTACAACAAAAATATCATACACAATCGAAGAATTTATCCGAAATGTGCTTTCCTTCATTGTAAATGGATTTTCCCTAGAAAGTTCAGTAGTTGAAAGCAATGGGAAGATTTCTTGAAAGAGTGAATGTGTGCGTATCGTTCACATCATATGTTGAATATTATCAAAAGCAATAAAATCTCTTCCGGTAGTCGGTGGAAAACTGGAGTGCTTCACGGAACGCTGTGGATGTTAATGCTGTTTCCTATTGCGAAACCGGTCAGAAACCTTTAGTGAATTCTACATTTTGGAGAGTTTGGTCAGCGAAAGCAAGTAGTGGGGACTAAATCAGTGAAGTGAGAAAAAGCAAGGACTCCTCTGTTGGTCAGCTTTGTAAATGATATTGGAAATTGTGAACGGGGCCATCGTAGAGTTAAGTATTAACTGTGTGTGTAAACCAGCGATATATGTTACAAAAGTAGGATTTTTCGCTCCGGTACGGTTAATTAAAGAACATCACGTAAAGAGAAAATAAAATCCTCGAGGAGTCTTTCCGTGGATGCCAAAATGTTTGGGGAAGAACTACCCTGACTCCGCGCCCCAGCTCTCAGGAAACGCGTTCAGGGCTGTTTTCTGGATCCTTCATTTCAACTGACGGTTCCTGCGAACGACGTAAAGGAGGAGGCTGTAGCAAATCTGGCAGTGGGTACTCAGCTGACCGGAGCCGGTTCAAAGAACTGAAGCCAATCTGTTCAGCTGCCTTTGGCTACTGCTGGTTTGGCTTCTGGTAAGGCCACCGTGTCACCCAAGGCATCCGGATTGAGCCAAGCAAGAGCAGCGTGAACGTGCAACCGTCTCCGACCAAACGAGAGCAGCAAAGCCTATTGTAGCTGCATATCTTACGGAACCCACAATAAATCACAGGTCTAATCCTCTCGACTATTCCGAATCCAAAGAAACCATCTGGCCAACATTCACACTTTTGGCTAGTAAGTACCTTGGAAGCTCTCCCGCTATTGTGTCATGTGGACGAATATGCGAGGCGGGAGGATTATATTCTCGCTCCGCAGGGTGAGGATACATTCTGCAGCCCCACTTTGCTAACACTTCTCTGTTTAAATTCGGAGCTTATCACCGTCAAATTCGTCCTGGGTTACTGGTATCCCCATCCCTTCTGACAAAACAGTGACTCTGTGGGGTTTTGCAGAGTTTTCTTATCTCGGGCTTTGCCTTGTGTCCACTGTCACTGCGAAAAATCGTAGCGAATCCTCGAAGATCCCGTCAAAGAAGATATTATTTTGAAGGCCCAGGTTCTGGGTGGACGTCCTGCCTCCGTCCCTTTTCCTAACCAAGCGCCTCCTCCGCTATTTTGAACCCTTTGCTCCGACAGGTGGCTTTTGCGTTGGGCTGCTTTCTTTCGCAGGCCTTCTTTTCAGGATTTGAAGTTAGGGGAAAACCCAGAAATCTTTCTTCTTGCAAGAACCCATTCAATATGAAACCAGATGCTTCCATTCCTTTTCCACACCCCAGGCTTTACTTCAGAGGATTGCAATGAAACAGCCGCTCTCAGCAGATGTCTTTGGACACTGCAGCGCTTGCCGTGGCAGCAGAGCAGCCTCTACTCTAACAAAGCACTCAATTTTCTCCTGCACAATGACAAGACACTCCAATATAGACTCAGAAGTAGGGGCGTGTGAGCAGTTTTATCTCCGCGATTTTCAGCACACACGTATGTGCTTGAGGGTATATTTTTAAATCTTGGTTAGGCATGTGCTTCATGCTTAAACATTGTGCTGTATCAAGATGGGAACACACATGTGGTTAAAATTAAGCATGTATTTAGTGCTCTTTTGGAGGCAGAAATCTAAATTGCTATTTTTAGGCTCTGCCTCAGGAACTATGCCCCCTTTGCTTCCCATGACTTCAATATTGAAGAGAACCTCCTCTGATAAAATATATTTATCTCCTTGCAGGTTACAGGCCTACTCTATGTGGTAGCAGTAACTTCAGCTGTGATGTAAAGGACAAACCCCTGAGTCTCTAGAAAGTTCACGCTCTTTTCACTGAGTGAGTAGACAACTAGTTCACTCGCCTTGATAGATTTAGTATTAAGTATGTGCCCGTAAGGAAGGGATGAGATTTTGTCCAAAAATATGTTGGATTTTGGTCAATTCTCTCCGTTGTCTGAATTAAAAATGCATACGGCTTTTCCTTGTGCCCACTCTTGCCCGGACCCGCAAGGGCAGAGAGAGATCTTGGGAGCACTTAATCCAAATCAAAAGTCCAGTTTAAGATCATGGAGACGGGATAATATCTGTGCGATTGCGTTTCATTGGCATCTCTTGACCTTACCTTTAGAAGTTCAGTGACGTGGTGTTGTTTGAAACTCAAACAGAACCTCAGATTGTTTTCGTCTGTGCCATGTAAATAAAAGGAAGATTCTGCGCTTTATGTAGTGATTTTCAAAGTGGGTGTTTTTTTAATTGTTTCTCATTTTTTTAAATCAGTAACAACACAAGGTTGTTATAGGTAGTAAGACTGTGGCTTTCTCTGGTGAATGATTTAATAAATGAAAACCAGGTTAATTGCTCCTTAATTGTCAATCGCTGTGTTTGATCTTTTCTTTTGGTTGCGTAGAAAATCCTTGCTCCTGACTTGTAGCCTAGTGGTGTGGTAGGACACGAGTGCTACCTGTTGGGCTACCTGTGAAGATGAAATCCAAAACCTTAGAGCACAGCACTCGAGCGAGGGCCTTTGAAATCTGCTTTGCCTTGATCAGCCTCGAGTCTTGGTGTTGCCAACTGAGGAAATCCTTAGAAACGCAACTTCAGCGTTTCAGCGGCTAAATGAAATTAATTTTAGAACTTATCTTTTACCTTTAGAACTTCAGTCTCAAGTTCTTCTTGAAGTAAGTGTAACGATGACTGGTATAATTAATGCCTTTCTGCCCCTATGTTATGTAGTATAAGATTAGGCATAATTTCTTGTGCTATTCTGAGCATTTGTTATTTTTTTATACACTGCAGATTTCAGTACTGAAAATCCCTAACTGTACCGTGTCCCGTGAGGGCTTAACACCTCTCTCTTTGCTAACAATCCCTTTTGTTCAGCAGATGGTAATTGAAGTTGAACCCCCAACTGGCTAATTTAAGTTGAATTTGGCACAAGCGTTCCACCCATCCTTACCCGGAAATTTCCCGCTTCTGTTTCAGAATATGCCCCAACGGTTTGGATTTTTTTTTGCCACCTGTATCAAATATTCTAATCCTGGGCAACGCTGCTCAGGTGTGTTCTCCTTTTATTCACGTCAGCATGTTCTAAAGCCATGTTCTGTTCGGATAGCCCGAGTTCTGCGGCACAAGAGCAGCTTCAGAACTTGCCTTTCACCCCGGCTCACGCTCTGCCACATCTCAAAGCTTCCTGCTTTGCGTGAGGTGAAGGAGCTCAAACCGCACGGGAGACGTACGTGAGAATGGTCAGGTTTTGCCAGTGAAGTTAAAGGCTGTAAAACTGACTTCAGAGTTTCCTGAAAGGAGAGTCAGCTTTCCAAAGCTGGCATATATATCCTCGTGCGGCAATGCAAAAACTTTCTGGTCTATTTAAGGCACAGAAGGACCAGCTGAAGTTCCAGTTAAGTCTTGCAGATAGGAATTGGAAGTTACTCATCGGTGCTACCTACACGTGGGAGTTAGGCCACCAGACTTCTTCTGTTCTTTCAGATTATTTCCTTCGCTGTAGAATGAACCCCAGCCAGAGTGGTAGTTGTGCCAATATTTCTTTTTCTTTCAGCTAATCCATTGTGTGGGATGAAATCTCTATTTCTGCAAGTGTTCTGAGGATTAGAAATTCAGTCAGCACCAGGTTTTAAAAGTAGCTCTTCTGAAAAAAAGAGATAGGACACAAACAGAGCTCTAAGTCTAGTCCTTCCCTTCTGATGCCGGGTGGGGTATCCCAGGTGCAGCTTCTTCTGCACCGACTCCACTTCCCAAGTATTTTTCCAACCTTAATGATTCTGTGATTATATTTTGCCACGATGTACCCGGCTGTACTGGGCACCAGTGAAATATTTTTATATATGGGGCTTTGACCTTAATGAAACAACAAAATGACTGTAAAGCAACTATAAAACAAGACCTCGCTTGCTCCCTAAAGGGTGAGAAAGCTCAGGTGACTGGCTCTCATCCCCTTTTCTGGGCAAATTTTGATCAGTTCTACTCAGCCCACGTGTGGTCTGTGCACAGAGGAACAAAACACTTCTCTGTGGGATCTCCCTCCGCCAGTCCCTGGCAGTGGCCCTGCTGCTGCTTTCTCCTCAACACACTAACTTCATCTGTTTTTCACGTAATATATCTCATAATTAACAAACCAATCTTTTACATTCTAAACAGATTTGTCTGCCTCTCAGTTTTTGCTTGTTCAAAATTATTTAAAATACATTATAGGAAGATACTTGGGTGTCTTAACAGCTCTTCTTTCATTGACTTATTCCTGGATTTAAGCTCCTAAATCACTTGGGCACTTCTACAGAGCTCATTCACTGAACCAACCTTGAACAAAATGCACATTTTTTTAAAAGCCTTTTTCTTGAAGCTGTTTCCAAGTAACTTTAATGCTCCACATTATATAAAGCATAATAATTGTCTTATTTCAAAGAAAATATTCTTGTGTGCTGTCATCTATTCATTCAATTATTCAGTGGAGTTTTGAACAATCAAACCTAAAAAAGGAAGGCATGAATAGAACAGTGCTGCGAATGCACCAACTTCTCCATGTGGCCTTCATTATAATTGTCAAGAATAAAATTTACATAAATGGAGAATGAGGGGTTTTAATGTTCTAAGATGACTATTTTATCTGTGCAGTGTAATCTTGGAAACAAGGGTAATTGAAAACATCAGACTACTATCAGAGAGAGTGTAGGACATCATACCGGAACGCTCGTTTTGTACCTTTTAGATTGTTGTAAAAGGAAGCACTCAAATAACTGTCCACGTAATTGTTTCTCCTACTGTTATTGAATTCCAAGAATATTAACAACGGAAAGGAAGGGCTGGTACTTTGCATTCTCCCGACCTCTTCCTCTGTATACGTTCACGGATGATGAATATTGATCAAACTGTTATTAATCAAAAAAGATTCCACTTCCCCCATGTCCCGCCAAGCTGTAGGGACTGTAGGGCATTTTTCCGGTGTTTGACAGGGCACACTCCACGTTTTTGCCGAGGGTCTCAATTCCACCTTTGGTTTCAGAAACCTACGTGGCCGTAAACCTCCGTGAAAGATCAGAGGAGGAAGCAGCAGCCTTCGCTCCCTACAGATTTTCTGTAAATGCAGGATGCTCGTGGCAGCTGGGAAGGGGCAGCAGGGGAATGATTAATGCAGGAACCCTTAACACAAAGAGCCTGGAAACTGTTGAGTGGGAGCAGCGGATCTCAGAATTACGTTACGCTTCTGGCAAAGGAGCTGGCATCATCTTTTTGGTCGGTATCATCCCAGAAATTACTGTTTCTTTTTACCTGCTCTAATCTCAGGCCAGATCATCGCACCAGTGTAGCGGTCGCCAGCCACTGAAAGCGTAAGCTGCTCTAACCGAGTGAGAACGTGGATTGCTCTCGTGTGCAGCCAGCCCTGTGACTGGTTTCCAGCCTCCTGTGTGGGCACAGGCAGTCAGGCTGCACCTCCCTTGCCAAGAAACAGTCAGTCTAGTACCTTCTGCTTTATATTTACAAAAATATTTTTTTTTTTCTGCTGAAGTTTCAAGGTGTAGCCTGTAGCAATCCAAATGGGTGGTGTGGCTCCTCTGAAAACACACCCTGCTCGAGAACAGCCGGTCCGTTATAGCTGACCTTTCAAATATAATTTATCCACCTGGCATCATTCAACAAGTGATCAGGAAGGATGAATAAGAGCAAGATCTTAATGAACTCAGTTCACAGACCATGACATTTCTGATGGGAGACTGGAGTCACTGCAGGATTAGTGGACAGGCTCCTGACGAACCGTGAGGTGGGAATTCCCCAGCTCTGTTGTTATTTTTATGCACAAGTTGTAAGGGGCAGCTGGTTTATATTGCACTATGCAATTACTGCACAGACCGTGGAGCAACTTAACTTTCATCTTCACAAATTTGGAAAGGAAACAGTAACACAAAGAGCAGAAAACCCACAGCGGCGTGAGTTTTCTAGCATCGAACCTCTGTTGGTCTTGGATCCCAGTGAAGTGCTTCTTATCACTGCGGGAGAGATTTACTCTTGACTCAGATCCCTAAATTTGGGCTGTCTGCACTTCACAAGTTTACATGTGAGGTACGTGTCTCCGCACACCCTAGCGTAGACACCTGGGTTTGCCCTTCTTACACCCACGTATCTCCACGGACTGCAGAGGTGTTTGTAAACCTGTAGCTTGCAGCCCGGCAGCAGTGTTTGACAGGTTTGATAGTCTCAGAATAGGTGGCAGAAAAAGTGGCTGAGGGGTGGTTTTGTTGCCGCACAATTTTGCTGTGAACCGAGGCAAGTTTTCTCGGGTTGAAAATAAGACAGTGAAAGAAAAGGCTTGTTCCTTGTTTCTGTTCCTAATAACTTCCCAGCTGTGACTCCAAATGAAACAATTCTGAAAGCCCATGATCTTACTGCGTTTTCTTCACTTGCAACATCTGTTTGCTTTTTGCACCTCGCCTCCTCACCAAATCCAAAGTGCTGCGCCTTTCAACCCCACCGTCCAGCCTGAGGATGTGCGAGAGAGCAGCTTCCTCCAGCTAGGAGAAATCCTGACAGACATCAAAGATATCTCATCAGGAAACACGGAGTAGACCCAGCACCCTGGGATGAAGGGAGAAGACAGGGTGGCATGATACAGCAAGAAGTCAGCAGGTTGGGAAGAAATATTTTCTGCTGAGGTTTAGAGAGAAGATGGCAAGAAACGACTGTCACAAATCGCAAGTGAACTAGGGTTTGGCTTCTGTAGAATGTCTTGGGTTTGATAAAAAGTTGAAATTTCAACTGAGCTACCCGGCATAATCCCTTTCACATGACAGAGTTGCAGGAGTTTTGCATTTTTCTTGTGGGTATAATCAGCACCACACAGTGGGCTGAACGTTGTCGTGCTCAGAAACAACAATTTTGAGAGGAGGAATAAAACCCGAATAAGTGGCCCGGTGTGAGCTGGAGGCAGTGGAACTACCTGTCCACACCAGTTGGTATGAGTCTGATAGCTGCAGGCCAAGTTTAGTTTAAATTTAGTTTAAATTTGCTACGGGTGAAGTCCTTAAGAAAAAACAGTGCTGTTGATCCAGTAGAAAGAAATCAGCTCGTAAAGACGAGCGAAGCAGCGAGCGCAGCACTTTGGAACGCTGGCTGTTGAAAAAGCGAGCTGGAGGATGAGAGCTGTGTTTGAACTCGAGTAACGCAGCTTGTAAGGATTCACCGAGCGTCTGCAGCTCAGGAGAACGTGAACTGCTGAGGATATTAACCTCAGAAAACCCTCCAGTCCTCTGCTTTCCATCTTTCTCTGGGGTGCGGTGCTGGTGATGGTTCTGCGCTCTCTTATTCTATCGCCTGCTGCTTTTTCGAGTGAGCTCTTCCAACTTGTGTCTCCGGTGGGTTCCTCGTTTCTCACAGCGAGGCTGCGGAACAGATAACGTTCCCACTATCAACAAACCCCCCGTGCTGATTGCGACGCTCGTCTTCATAGACCTTCTTGCCTGCGACCACGTGCGCTGTCACGGCACCGTTCTACACCTTCGTGGCGCTCGGTGTAACGGTGCAGAAGCCGCAAGACACGATTCTTTAGCGTCTGCTGCTTTTCTGTAAGGTCTTTGCTTGTGCTACTTCTTAGGTATCATAAGTCTATAACTTTGTTTTCTCATGGCCTTTGTTGCCATACCCATGAGTTGTTTTGCAAAATGGCCAAACCTACAGCATCAGATGAACCCGGATCGCAGAACCCTGCCTGCAGAAGGTGCGCCTCGCGCTCCGGTTCTGCGCGCTGTACGATCCGAGATGCTTTCTGCGGTGTTTAAAAGCTCTTGGTTGGCATCAGAGCCAGTAGGATCCGCATGTGGGCGTTTTTGGAGTAAGTTGTCCTTCCTGAGAAATAAATGTCCTTCATTTTTCTTCCCTTACTCCCTCAAGATAAACGTGCTTTGACCTGTTCCCCCCATCCCTCTCGGCTCTTTTGGGACCAAACCCAGGAGCTGGAGTCTGTGGACAAGTCAGTTTTATGAATAATATATTTTATGTTGAACAGTGGGCCACACAGCATAAACAAATTATAAAGTCAAAAGCTTATGAATCCATGTAATTTACCTTGTCATCTTTGTTAGGAACTTGTATCATTAACAGTATTGGTGCTTGGAAATTGTAGGGAACTTGATGGCTGATAGCTCCAGGGAGATCTTGTCAAGCCGTGGATCCTCTTTTCCAGCTGGCAGCTACCGCTTCACACCCGGCCAGCTTTTTGCCAGTGAATAAATCTACTGCAGACTTTGTTTTGGCCAGGTCTGGCCACTCACCTCTCTCTGGCCCTGAGAGATGCTGCTCTTTTTCACCTGGACAGTGGAAATGGTGGAGTCGAATCTGGAAAGCTTCTCTGGTAATTTCCTCTGGGCGCTTCTGAGGCTCTTCGGTTTTGTGGTGAGAGGAATGAGCTGACTTTTACCGTGAAACCGCTGGATGCCCCTTGCCAAAATTGCTCAGACGTTGCGTAGCAGCATGATGGACGGGGTAGCAGGAGAGGTCCTGCTGGCAGGAGAAGTCCTTTGGTGGATCTGCAGGGAAGCAGAAAGCTCCACGCAGCACAAAGCAGGGAGACACCAGAAGAGGGAACAGGGAGGGCAGGATGTAGTCGAAGGATGCTGACCCAGAGCTGCTTTTTCCCAGTACCATGACCCTACAGCAGAGTTGTGATCAGTGCTTCCAGACGGAGATCCAGACACGTTTCTGCCCCGTCTCTGGGCCACCTCCTACACATGAGACAGAAAATCGGGCGTTGACTCACGATCTCCCTTCGCCTCGTGCTCGTTCAGAAGATCTGAAAATTGCCAGCTCGGAACCTACTGACTGCGATGTGCATAGCATCTCCAGCGCGTCTTTCTTTCACTGCTTAATATGCGCTAAATGTAAATAAATATCTTAAAATTGGTTTAGAAGGAGTAATGGAAATGCATGAAGTTATCCCTAAAATATAATAACCTCCTGTTCCCCAGCAGGAACTCTAGGGCCTTGTTCAGATACGTTGATTGTGTTGTCTGTAAAACTAGAGAGAGAGCTTAAAAGGTTGAAAAGAAATGAGGGATTAGGAAAAAAAAGCACTAGAGGGAGGAAACACAAAGCGAAACTGCATCTGGCTAGCGTAAATGAATAGGTTCTTGCATATTAAATGTTCTCATTGTTATTGTTAATATTGAGTCACAAGTGAAATATTTTAAATAAAAGCAACGATGCCCTGCTGGATCATTTCGACAACTGTTTAACCTCATGGCAAATATTTAATATCTCATCCTCACCCATGACTTTTAACAGCGAGCCTTTGGGTTCGGCGGGGGATCGCGGGGGCCCAGCTGGCGTGCACGTTGCCAACGGATCCTCGGAGCGCGGCGCTCCGTGCAGTCTGCGGGCTCCTCCGCCATCCTTTTTGCACGTCCTCGAGCTGAGCCTTACCCCCAGGGGGATGAGAGTGCACCGTGCTGCCTTGGGAGTCGGGGAAACGGCGCGGATTTACAGCAGCTGAGCGTCTAGTTCAGCCGACCTAAAGCTTCCCTCTTGTTTCTGGGCACGGCCACGCGCTCGGGGCAGCTCCCCGCTTCTGCGCCGAGAAAGGCGCGACAGCAAAGAGATGGGCAGGTTGTGCCTTTGCGGGGCTGCTCTGAAGATAGAGGTGAAAGAGCTGATATTCTGAGGTTTAACATGAGTGGAGCGAAAGCTCAGATGCCTCTGGCTGGCAATTCAGAGCCCCCGAGGCTGGTTGTTCCGTGCACCGCGAGAAAGCGTCTCCCCGCTGAGTACACAGAGATCCTGCAGATCGGGGGAGACGCCTGCCATCGGCTGAGGTCCTCACCGAATGGTGCAGCTTCTGCAGCCAAAACTGGAGACAGCCTGAAATGTCAGACGCCTCTAACTTTGTCATCAGCGGTGAAAGCCTGTTTGTCTCCGAGTAACGGGAGCGCTGAGGCTGAGAATCGGGAGCACCCACATCCCCCAGTGCCTTCAGGGAAAGCTGCCGGCCTGCGCTGGTCCCCAGGCTCAGGGGCAGAGAGTTCTCTCCTAAATACTCCCAATGCTCTGAGATTTCACTTGGAATTGTGCTTTGGAAATGGAACAATTGTAATTACCGTTATTGTTCTATTTTTTTTTTTTAGTAGATTAACGAAATTACCGGCCCAATTATCCTACCAGTTGTACCAATTTGAGTTGTGCTAGTGTGGAAGCTCGTCCAGCTCCGCTCGGGCCACGGGGCTGCACCAGTTTGCACCACTGTGAGGCTGGCTTTACTGGGAGAGCTTTCCATTTGCATCGCGGTGACAGGGCAGGCTCAAGCCATGCTTTCTACTCCGAGCTTGTTGTTGTCAAGTGAGTTATTCTCTGAGTAGAAACAAGCAGCAATCTTGCTCTTTATTTCAGCACCAGGAATCATCAGCAATGTGAAGGGTCAGGGAAGGAAGAGGAGGCTAAGGGGAAAAGCAGGCTGCCTAGAGTAAAGCTGTGTTTCTTGTATGAATAACTTCCTAACAATCTGCTGAAGGAGTGATTTTGTATCAGCCTGAAACCCCAAACCAGCATCATTTTAATTTGCCAAGCACCTGTGAAAGAATGCAGCTGCAAGACCATGGGAAAACAATGGGAACTGTGACAGTTCATTAATATAAACCAGCAACTAGATTTATTTGGAAAAGTCATTGATACAGGATTACACTGGAGGACACAGTGGCGTTCCTGAAGTATACCAGCAAGCAGCTAACTAAGGTTATAGATGTGTGTACATCATTTGAACTTGAATGGTTATTTGGTAGCTGTTACCATGTGTTGTGTATGTCAGGCGGCGAAACAAATGTATGAAGAGGAGCAACTGCTTCAGCATTTCCCTGTTTCTTTGGGGTTTGTTCGTTATTCATTTTCATTTGGTTTTTTGTTGTTGTTGGAGTTTTTCGGGTTTGTTTTTTTCCTCCTGGTTTACTCTGGCTATTTTTTTTCCGGCGAAGTGAGAGTTTGGGAAGTGCGAGCAGTGTTTAAAACTGTGATCTGCACAGATGGGCATGAGGGACCGTCTTCCTGCGAAAATTGTTCTCGGATACGTTTTGATCTGAACGGGTTATGTCTCTGTGCTAGGTGGAACACGCTGATTTTCGCCAAGAAGGTTCACAGGCAGCGCGGTGGTGGGGACGGACAGACCTCAGGACAGATCCGTGCCCAGAAAACCTCTCCTTGCTGGGGGTCGGTGAGTTGTTGGGAGTTTGGGGCTGGGGAGGGCTCCCCTCTGCCCCGCTCCGGGGCACAGAGATGGGTGCGGCTGCTGGATCCGAGCCGACAAACGCTCGTTCTCCCAGGCAAGGAGCGTGGTGCAAGGGGTGATAATCTGTGGAAAGAATTGTCCCAAGGGAAAAAAAATTGTTCAGAACCGAGCTGCTGAGGTGGTTATCAGCTCCTGGTGTTTTGCCCTTAAAATGTTGGCTGCTTTTAATGAGTTTAAGGTATATCTCTAGCGCGTAGCGTGATTAAGAGTTGCTGTCACTGCAAACAACAGTTACAAATTACAGGGTGGGCAATGATGTTCTAGGCAAATCCAAACCAATTTGCTTTGCATAGATTAGCAGCTACTAAAGAGATACGAGCCTATAGACATTAATCTGTTAAAGATTTTCCTGGGGTTGAGGGTGCCCATCTCTCTGGAAACAATAAAATGTAATGAGAGAATAAGGAGTAAAATGATATTCAACTTTCAGATATTAATAGTTTGGGGAAAAGTCTCCGCGACTAGGTCAAGCCAAATAAGCAGCTGAACGCATCCCATCCAGCTTGCTCCATCTCTTCTCTTTCTTCTTCCTTTCCTCCTCTCTCCTCTGCTCCCCATCTCTCAGTCTCTTTTATTTTGAAAACTGAATTTTTCTCATTTCCAGATGCAACTGCAATATAAAGTAGAAATAAAACAAGGCAGTTAAATTGTTGAAGCCCGTAAACTCTCTACAAAACCCCTAAGAAAAAGGCTGTATCATCCAACTCTGTTCGCCAGTTATGGGTCCCTGTTGCTGTACTATCTGTAAATACAAGAGTAGCTCAGCTTATAAAATTTTTAGGCGTAGGGTACGCAAAGGAACCTCAGCAGTGTCTGCAGAGCCGCTGGAAAAGTTTGTGGCATTGGTCATTGTGGCAGTGATGATAGATGTTGAGAAAGGGAAGAAGTATTGGAATGAGATCTATCACATACTGGCTGTACGTGGTCACAACTTCCCTTTCATCATGCATTTCCCTTGGATATCTGCTTGACTTGTTGGAACACAACACAACCAAACCCGAAATTTCGATGGTTTTGTTTTCCTCCTCTCGTGAAATAGCTTCGCAATGCTTATCCTTAAGTAATAGTCAGTAAAGGCAAATTATCTTAAATCAAGCGAGGTTTATTTAATTTAGAAAATAGGAAATAGAGAGAAAATCAAACTAAATGAAATGAAACTGGAATAATTCATATCCAAGCTAAGGTCTTGCTCAACAGAATGCTTCTTTTAGTTCTCCTCTTCGGGTTGAGCAGCAGTACTTACGCCAAGCTAAGGGTCATTGGTCCCAAACTGACGGTCTCTAGGCCCTGCACTCATGGAGTCTTAAGAAAATGGAACTGCTCGTATCCTTTTCTGCAGGGTGTTTGCTTTTGTCCCAACACCTCCGGCTGAGCCCCTCTTTCCTCAGGCTCCCTTACCTCTTGGCATCTCTAAGAGGTGTACATCTCGCTTATGTCTGCTTTTTTAGGAGGACGTGGATGTCGGATAGTGCCAGGTTAGACTTTCCTACCACGAACAGACAAGACAATTCTCCCTTTCTTCACCCTTTAATTGTCTTAGGCTGCCGTTTTATTAATATGCAATGCACCGCCGTACCCCTTATTAATGAAGCTTATAATAGGATCCTGACAGAAAGCTTTCCAACTTCCTTCCACTTCACACACGGTGCTTCCGAGGAACCCTCACAACGTGGGGAGGTGTTTGACAATTGCACGTAACCCTTTTTTTTTTTCAGGCAACTTCACTTAAGATGTCCTTGTTACATTAAAGACACCTCAAACTCTGATTAACCCCTCCAGTTGGTTCCTTCATTGTTTTCCAGGCAGAGCGGTTGCTCTCATATAGTTTGTTCAGGTGAAAAGTCTCGTTTTGGTTTTAACACTTGGTGTTAGACAAGCTGGTGTTAGATTGCCACGTGGAAATCAGGCGTTCCTGATGAGATGCACAACTAGGCTGCCGGCAAAGAAATGTAGGTAGTTACGCAGTGGGTGAGAGTCGTGTCCTGGTGGAGGCTGTCCTGTGCCTCCCAGGGAAGGAGAATTTGGCAGCAGGCAGGATTTTGTATTTCCCCAGAGAACAAAGGAGAACGGAGAACTATTTATTCTTCCCAGGCTTCCTGCACTTGAAGTGGTCTAGTTTTTGATGGTCAGACGTTATTAGTGACTCAGGTGAGGCTTTTAGAAGCTGCTGTCGTCTCCAAGTAAGTTGTAATAAACCTGGAGACTTAAGGGACGTATCGTCTAAGCTTCACCGTGCATACAGGGATTCTCAGCTTCCAGGAGCGGGGAAGAAACCTGCCTCCGAAACTAGAAATAAAAAACACCGAAAAAACTTTGGTGATTCCCTCCCTTCTCGAAAAGGCTCCGTCCAGGCTCCAGGCTGAACACAACAGGGAATGATTGGTGGAGAAAATGGACTGGAAGCTCGAGCATAAAGCAAGTGGTAGGAAAGCCGGTTTCCAGCGCGAGGAAACCTGCCATCCTGCGCCATGAGTCCTGGCACGTTTCGGTTCCACAACAAAGGAGAACATTTACATGAGTGCAGCTGCAGCGTCTCACCTGCTGCTGAGCTGCTTTCTGTGCGCACTTCAGAAAGCCTCGCCTGATAGTTAGAGCAGTAAATGGAGGAAACTCATCACCGTGACGGTGCCGGCTTCGAACGCCCGCACGCTGCGCAGCTTGGGGGAGCGCGGAGGTTTCCAGCATACCCCCGGGCCTAGAAGTGCTCGTGTGTTTACCACAACTGCATAGCAAAATCGTAGAATTCAATATGCCATGTAAATGCTGGCTTTTTGTAGCAATTCCCGCTGCAAATTACACTCAATTTGGTTTATGACCTGCCCTGTGTAACCCCAGGAGTGCCCTGAGGCCCCCCCGCGTGCCCAGCTGGCATGCTGAGGAGGAAATCTTTGATACTACTAATAATTAATAATAATTCTGGGATTCCGTGTAACACATCCTGTAATCGTGGGCATTCTTCTGGGTGCCAGGGATGCCCTGGCCTTGAAACCTCTCCCGTGTGGAGCACCTTGAGGCAGGGAGTCCCTGTCGCAGCCAGTTTTAAGGCACAGCCTATATCACCTTGCGGGGACGCCACTTCCCTGCGTTGCGAGCGCCTCATGACTGGGACTTGTGGACTTACTGGTGTCCAGGAGTCTGGGGAGCTGCCTCTGCGCACAAAGTTTCCCCGATTCAGGCTTAGCTTCCAGGCAGCGGCTCGGTCGTGCCGTAGCGACTGAGAGCTGTAGCCGGCGAGTTATTTATGCCACTGCATTCTTGGCTGCAGGTTCGGTTAGAGCTTCGCTCGCGAGCGCGCTGACTTCTCCCGCCGGTATCTGTCAAAACGCTTCCCTCCTTTACGGCAGGAAAGCTCGTTAGTTTGAAATGAACCGATTCTGTTGCTGCTCAGAGCCACCCTCACAATAATTTAGATGGCGAGTTATTTATGCCACTGCATTCTTGGCTGCAGGTTCGGTTAGAGCTTCGCTCGCGAGCGCGCTGACTTCTCCCGCCGGTATCTGTCAAAACGCTTCCCTCCTTTACGGCAGGAAAGCTCGTTAGTTTGAAATGAACCGATTCTGTTGCTGCTCAGAGCCACCCTCACAATAATTTAGATATTTATGTGCGATGCGGTGGTCTTGAAGAACCGCGCGGTGTCTGCAGCGGAAGGACTTGCTAGGAGTGTCTGCAGAGCAGAGGAGTGAGGTCCTTTAGTGATATAAATTTGATTTGATTTCCTTTGAATTCAGCGTAGATTTAATCGGTTGAGAATCTTGACTTAAGATGCACAACTCATATGCCTCCCTCAGTGAACCAAATATTAGATAAATAAATTATAACAATATATTCCCGTAGGATTTTTCTGCATCCAATTCTGGGATTATTACCAAGGAGTAATCATCGGTGCAATGGCATCATCATACTAATTTGTTTTGTTCTTACTTTTCTACGCAAATAAACTCAGCCTTGGTCCTAGAGAGCTTGAGGCTTTGCTTCTGCCAAGACCAGTGCCGCGCTGGAAGCGTATTAATGCCGCTGCTGACCCAGAGAAGTTGGCTTTAGTAAGATTTCTCACAAGCTCAAGGGTGATTACAGGCGGCATTGGCTGAATCTAGCAGGTATCCGCTGATAAAAGATGACACTGGGAAACTCAGGAGATAGTGCTGACTTGCTCTTTTGTTGGCTTTACAAATTCCAGCCTGACGGAGCGGATATGAGACAGCGTTGCTTGGTGGGCTGCGGAACGAAGAGCCAACCAGAGCGAAATCATGAATGGAGGAGCAGCCGAAGGAAGGGAAAAGCTGTAGCAGAGCGGCTACGAGTAGCAGAGCAGCCGTAGCTCTGCCCGCGGAGCCGCGTTAGCACGGCGAGGCTCTCGGGCTGCTGAAGCCATCCTCACCGCGTGGCTTCTGGCTCCAGGGTAGGGACGTGACCACGCTGCTCTGATTTCTGAGCGTGCTCCTGCCTGGCCAGCTTGGGCCACGGGCGGAGCAGGCTGTCTCGGAAGCCTGGAGACATCCTCCTGGGTAAAACTGAAACGTCGTGATTGGGGAAGTTGAGGATGAGTTGATGAGGCAGAAGAAAAAGCACCAAATCTTGCTATCTGCTTTGAGATAGTAAATCAGTACCAGCGCGTCAGAGGTGTTATGCAGCAATAGAAAGAATTTCACATCTCTTGGAAATATTGTATAAAAAGAACTAAGTTAATATCTGACCAGAAATTATATTTCTGAAAGTTTGGGGCAGCTTGGTTTTAGCAAGCCCCCAAATATATTTTTAGTGACGAGAATATGTTACTAAGAAGATCCTTAGCAGATACTCAAATAATATTTAGGTAAAAATATTGGTGTAAGACCGTGCTGGGACCAAATTCTGTGGGTGGGCAAAATGAAGGAGCTGTTCTCCACCTTTAGGGTCTTCTCCCGAGTGGTTCTTCTCCTGAACTGCAGGCATGTGAGGAAGATCCCAGTCTGGCCTCTTTTCCCAGTAGCCAGGCGGGCTGGTGAGAGGAATCACCAGTACCCCCTGAAGAGGTGACTTGGGCACGTGGTTGGGTGCTGAATTTTTACCCGTCCCCCCCAGCTTTTGGCTAGGAGACAGGAGAAGACTTCCAGCCTGATGCCAAACGCTGCAGCCAAGATTTTTGGGTATTTCATGCAGACCTGAGACCCCAAACTTGTGGTCCCGTTTCCAGCCCAGTGGTTCTCAAGTCGGGCTTTGTATCTGCTGCTGAGATGAGGACGTTACTGGCTTCTCCTTTGGATGGATGGAGGGATCTACATGACCTAAGCTGCTAAACGTGGTGGGAGCTGGAGGGGGTGTGCAGAGCCCCGGTGGGCTCCGTGCTGGCTGCCGACACACGGCCTCTCAGTTATCTGCTCAGCTACGGCTCCCATTATCTTTCAGGAGACAGGTTTTGTCCCCCAGTTCTCCCACGGACGCTTTTAAGAATTGAGAATTACTCCTTTGCCAGTTAAACAATAAGAGCCTTTCGAGGTTAGCAACACAATTAGGGAAAATGAACAAACTATGGGGAAGGTTTCCCTCCACCATCTAAATTAATAAGACGTAGTATTGGCTGATCACATCTTGCTTGCGGTGACTCGGTAGTTATTTTGCCGTTGACTTCACAAGGAGTAGGATTGGGTCTGTACTCGCTGTTTAAAATAAACAAACCTATATATTAAATTAGGCTTCCGCCGCTGCAGAATGTTGCAGGGAAGTAAAACCGATACCGTTAAATTACAGATAAAGGGGGAGAGTCCAAAATTTCCAAAGTGTTCTCTTTTTCTCTTTTAACGACTGTCATTATATTTTGATGTGTTTAATAATACAGCAGAGGTTAAATGAAACATGAAAAAGGGATGTACATTAAAATTGAGATAACTCTTCCTTCAGTGAAGTGGAACCCAGCAGATGTAGCTGCACACTGTAATTGCTGCCTGTTTCCTGTCAGTCTGATTAAGTTGCATTGTCCCTGCTCCAAGTGTAAGAATCAGTGGCTTCCCATAGGGCACAGCATGGGACAACTGGCTTATGCAGTCAAATGACTCCGCGCACCTCCTGCCTGTCCCGTTAATAGTATAGGCAGACAATATACATTGATGACTTAGAAAATCAATAGGCTGTGGAGCGCGGTGCAGGCGCGGCGCCTCCCAGCTCCGCTCCAGTCGACGTTCCGAGGGGGTTTTTTGGTGGAGCTCGGTTCCGCGGTTCGGGAGGCCAAACAACGCCGGCTTCAGGGTGTTAATTCCGTTTCTCGAGAGTTATTATGCGTCTTCTAGCGTCGTTGCTCTTCTTGTTTCAAAATATACCATTGTTCATTCTGTTCACAGTTATTCATGTTTTCCTTTCTGTAATAAATCCCTACTTACAGGATTAAACTGCTAATGGTAAAATCCGGTACCTATCTGGGGACCGCGAGGCCAGATTCCCAGCTGCTATAAATTGCAGTAGATCCACTGAAGCCAGTAGAGTTACTCTGATTTACAACAGCTGTTGGACTTGCCGGAGAGGTCCATAAAGTGATATTTTGGTTTTTATTCCATTCAGAAAGAATGCGATGTGCCTCATTCAGCAGAGCGTTGCCCTACTTTCAGCCCGGAGTAATTCTGCTGCTCTCTGTGACCTGACAGCAGTGCAAAGCTCCAGTAGTGTGGAGGTGAGGCAGGGCTCTTGTTTGTAATTATTAACTGGTTTTCACAAGTGGCCTCCAATTACTCGCTGCTAAATTGCATATGAGGCGGCGCGTTTGCGTGTCTGCGTTTAACTGGAGGAGCAAAAACTCTGCTTCGGCACGGGAGGACAAAGTCAGGTTCCGCTTCTAGAAACCGTGACAAAGCACCCGCTCCTTAGGCACCCCTGGCCTGCTGGAAGCCTGAACCCTAATTGAGATGTTCTGGTTGATAGTGGAAAAATTCGGAGCTTCAGAGAGAAGGGGGCCAACCAAAGCAAGGTAGCGAGTCGGGAACCAGCGAGCGCCAGCAGTGGCGGATCCTGGGGCAGCGAAACCCTGCAGGCGGGTCCGGAGGGTCCCTGGCGTGACTTCCCCGGCTGAAGAGAAGCACCCCGGGGAATACCTGGCTTAGAGAGAATTTTTGGTGGCTGAGCAACGTGAACGCCGTGCGTACTGAGTCACCAAAGGAGCTTAGTCGCCTTCACACTTAGCAACAACTGGGCGGGAGGGCTGCGGATTATGATTTGGGATTTAGGCATCTATCTCGTTTCAAGTCCCGTTTTGGCTCTTTAATCCCCAGTTGGATCTGGGACCTTGCTTTCTAAAAATGGAAATTAATATTAGAAGTCATTCCTTAACACATGTTTATTTTCCAATTTATAGAATGTACCTATTACACTCTCCAGACACATGTGCTTGATTATAATGATTATCATATGTATTTCTAAGGCACTCATCACCGTAATATCAAATGTCATTAGAGAAATTATGAAAGAGCATCAGCATTTCTTCCAAGGAAGGAGCCAGTTTCCTCTTTTCCCACCGCATTAGTGAAATCGCAGAAATGAAGCTGACTTTAGGCCACTTTTGTTTCAGCTCAAGACAAAACAACCCCATCCCTGGAGCAATGTGCAATGCGCACCTGAAGCCAAGCCCTCCGCAAAACTCTCTGTCAAAAGAGAAGCACGCTCTGAAATCGAGCCTGCCCACCGACCCCTGCGTTCTCCCCCGTGCGCCCCATCAGCTGATCTGCTTCTTCTCCAGCACGAGCTGGATGATCAGGAAAAGTTAAAAAAAACGTCCTGAGCTGAGCTGTTGGGGTTACAAACCCTGACTTCAATCCCAGGGCGCTTCTTTTTGTAATACGATGAAAATGATAAAGAACTTCCAGAGCAAAACCCAGCTTTAAGACTTGGCATAGCTCAGGAAGAAAATAAGGTGCCAGTGCATTTTCTTACTTGACGTCCCGTGCGTCTTCCTAGAAGTGGAAGATCTGGGTTGGTTTAGAAGAGCCAAGGTTATTTTTTTTAACTTCATTATTTAGTTATTTGAGTTACACTGCAGCAGAGGAGGGAAACATCTGTAAGTGACGTGGAGATCTCACCGTTCCAGGAGACCTGTCTGGTGGGTCTGGAGGACACGTGTAGCATTTCGAGCCCGCCTGTGCCCGTGAGCAGGGAGAGGGGGGCTGAGCGGGACCCGGCACATGGAGAGGACGCGGCCCCAGCCTGGGTGGGACCGTGCCGGGGACAACGGCAGCAGCAGCAGCCGTGGGTCCTGAACGAATTTCAAGATGCGTCGCGTGGTTTATTCTTTCTGAACAGCATCACCTGCCCAAATCTCGGGGTGTGCAACCCGGCTTTCTGCGGTTCAGAGCGATTTCAGGTCTGGGCTTTGGCCACTGCTGAGCAGAAGAGCCTCGGAAATCCAGACTGACGTGTCGTGTCGCTGTGACGCGGGGGTGAAGCAGCAGGGAGCGTGGAGGCTGTGTTTGGATTGCTGACTTCGACTAAAACCTTTCTTTCTTTTTTTCCTTTGCGCCATTTATGTGATTATTTTTGTGCTTCATCTGCTCAGAAATCCCCTGGGGAAAAAAAGGAGTAAATCTTTTTCTTTTTTTTTTGGCATTTTTACATCGCAAGTCGCTTTGTAAAGAACCACTTTAGAGGGCTTTAAACCCACCTGTTTCCTCTGCAAAGCACAGATGAGGAAACAGGCGTAGACCTTCGGATTCAGGAACTTTAAGCGAAACTTAATATATTGGTCCCACATCTGGGAAGAGTTTTTGAAGAAGCGTTTTTGCTCTCAGAGCAAAAGCTGTAATTTACCTGGAGAAGGAACGCAGAGAACCGAGCATTCCTCTTGCTTTGACAGCAGCGGGGCTGCTGGTGCTGCCCGCGACAGCGCCCGGGGAAAGGAGTTACCTTGGAAAAGAAGGGACCAAAGCCAGGAGGGAAATGAACTCCCCGTTGCTGCCTGCTCCTTCCTATCTCGATGTGCTCGTGGGGACACTCGAACGCTTCTAAGGTCCCTCGGATAATCTAATGCTGCTCAGGGTGATATCTAGCTCAGGCAGGAACTCGTGCAAGGTTTTAAACGACATCTATCTTCATTCCTTTCCAGCCCCGTGTCTGTATGATTGATTCCTGCTAAATTTTGGTTAATTGCTCCGAAGGTCTGAAGGAGTGACATTTGGAGAGAGCCAAATGGGATCTCTGAGCTCCCCCTGCTGCTCTGCTGCCGCGCCGGGCACCCACAGCCCCGCCACCCGCTCTCCCGGGCGGAAAAAGCGGAATAAAAAGAACGAGCTGCTTGCGAGGAGGAGGAGGAGGAGAACCAGGGTGGCTTTAGGGACCCCAAGCCCCCCTTCTGGGGTCTCTAAACCCCAAAGCGAGGACACTGCCACCTCTTCTTTGCCCTGCTGGCCAAGGTCACCCCAGGGCGTTTTGGGGACCAGCACCCTGACGGAGCTTCTGGCGGGGCGCTTGCCGTGACCCACCTAAGGCACCGGTTTTATTTTAGATGCTTAAGCTCGTGTTTCCCCAGTTCACAAGGGGTCAAATGCTATTATGTTGCCAGGGCAGAATCTCAGCTTTCCCGTTCTTCATCCTCTGCACAAAACCGTGTTTGTTTTTATTTTAATCCTGGGCATGCTTGAAAATGATAGTTGCTGTTATTATTTTGAACTAGTATTATATTTTTTTCTGAACAGATGTACTTGAGCTCTCTGGCAAGTGTTTCCTAGGTTTTTGTTTCTGTTCTGTTTCATAGTTTAACTTTAGTTAAAACATCTGGTTGTTTTAACTGGGAATGGGTGCTACATATAAAGCAGGAAATGCTAGTAGGGAAAATACTAAAATAATTTAAGCTATTTTTTAAGTGTAGAAAAGTTCTAGAAGGTTTCACTTGAAATGTGAGTCCTATTACTGGATGTACCCTCAAGAAATTCACACATGTGTGATTTGACAGGTAGTTTCTTTTTCTTTTTATTGTTTGCTCAGGCCCTCCTCCAGGAAAAGCTATATGAGCCCTTGCCTTAGTGCGAGCTGTGAAAGGTTCCATTCATTTGCAGGGAGCGAATTTCACTTTCCGAATAAGCGCGTCCTTGAGAAAGCTTGAGAAATCAGGGCTCTTTGCTCTGAGCAGCGGCCAGAGCACGCGAGGATGTGGCACCTCGCCGCGACCTCCATCCGTGCTCTCACCTCTGAAGTCTCCTCCCTCGGAAGGCAAACGTGACGTGAGCCGTGTTGCCTCGCCAGGGTGATATTGTGGGTTCTCCTGCAGCCAGATGATGCTAAGTTGTGCTGAGGAGCCAGCTCCCTCGCTTGGTGCGTCCTCCTGGTTTAGAGATAAGAGGGATATCAATAGCGCCAACGAGATGGCAAGTTCTGCTCTTCCTCTTTCATTTCTTCTCTTCTCCTCCGTGCTAATGGGCAAAGCTGTAGCCCAGCCCTCATCAGGAAAGTGGTCTCCCATAAACTGGTTGCCCAATGCAACACCAACCAACTCCTTCAGCGTTCGGAAACGCCGGCCGAGGCCTTTCTCAATCTGCAATTATCGACCTCGTTCTTCGCCGGAGAGTCTCCCACCTCCGCCAGCGCCGTATGTGTAAGTAGGGCAGCCGAGCGGGGCCTGGCCTGGCGCTACCGACAGCCCCAGAGGACACAGAAATTATTGGAAAACACTCTGCTACAAGAAGGAGAAAGAGAGAGGAGTTGGGGAGGAGGACAGGAGCTTGCTAAGGCAGTGGAAAATGGTATTTTTTTCCTTTTGCTCCAGGGTCTGCAGCAGCACTCAATTGCCGTGGATGGAGGTGAACGGAGAGGGGAGCAAAAGGTGGAAATAAGTCCAGGTTTGTCCAAACGGATGCGTACACAGAGCGAAAGACGCGGCAGAAAGCAGCTCTGCTACAGGCTCTCGACATTAACTAGTCAGTATTTACACACTCAGATATCTATGATCCGGTGCATGGACACAAAAGCTGCGGAAAATATCTCCATTTTCAAACAGAGTTTTAATTATTTGTAAAGACTTCAATTGTTCAACAGATAATGTCATGGATTGGTCCTCACAGTGTGAAGTGCAACCGTCCAGAACCCCCACAGTATTATAAATAGGCTTCGGAGCTGGGATTGATTGATGTTTGGCATAAAATCTATTCCTCTGAGCATGTATATTCCTTCTGTTCACCAGTTTCATACAAATATACTCGGGCTGATTTTTTATTCAAATCTCCAATTTATGTAGGGTTTAACCTGTTAAATATTTAAAGCCTTTTTCATCTTTTTTTGTTTCTTCCCCCCCCGCCCTTTTCTGGTAGAGGTAACTAAATCTTTTTTGCCTAACACAAACAAGACTCGGAGATTTAGCACGTTCCTGTGGGGGAGAGAAAGGGTTTATTAATTATATTGAGACTCAAATAATATGCTTCCTTGACACTAATGTTCCATCAGTTCCAACCGCAAGTATCCTATGGGATAGCTTTAAAGCCTTTATCAGGATCTAGATTACTGCATTTATGGCTCCATAGAAGAAAGAATTTAATGAACGGCGCTCCGAGTTTGAAAAGAGAATCCGAGATAGAGCGATATCAAGGTATAAAAACGGTAACAATGAGGACTTATTTCAGGGGAATCTCTGGGACTCCGCAGTGAAACATCAAATAAAAAAAAAGCCTAGTGTACCTTTTCAAGAATCTGCATAAATATCCAAGACTCCTCGGATGGAGGATTCGTCCTTGTTGCACCTTGTCTGCCTCTGACAGCGAAGATCTCGGAGGAGTTGTGCCTTTCGAAAAATTTCTCTTCCAAAGTCCTGTTGAAGTTTTCACTTATCAAATCAATACGGTCAAAGAATTATTTTTTTTTAATTGTTATGACATCGGTACTTTGGATTTTTTCCCTATCCTATATATTTACATACCATCACCCTTGTGGCTATTATTAATTCATTTATGCGTGCCTTTGTATTGCAGCAGCACCTACGAATTGTAGTCATGAGGCAAGACCCCATTATGTCTTATTTATTATTTTTTGTATTCCAGTAAAATCTGGAGACGTAGCTGAAGTAAGGGCTACAGTGCACAAGTAGTTTATCTACACATCCAGAGACCTGGCACCCTGGACACGTCGACACACGTGCCTCTGCGCAGAGCCCTTCTTACATTGCAGAACTCGTCAGAGAAGCAGAAGAAAGCGCAATAATAATATCAGAAAATTAAAAAGGAGAGGTATTAGGGTTTGCAAGCCATCGAGCTTAAAAAATCGCGTTGCTCGAAGCCCGTTGAACAACGCAGAACTCCTCTCTAAGTCAGTAAATACAAGCTGTTTACGGCAAACAGAATATCATTGGAAATTCTAGTTTCTGAACTTTTCACTTTTCGTTTAGTGCCCAAGCACGGATATAATTTGAATTGTCTGAGCGTAGGTTTCTCCAGCTCAGTTTTTCTCCGCGCCTGAAACCTGCGCGAGGTCGGCTAACCGCGTGGAAACCAGCAGCGGGGGGAAAGAGATGTTCCGATGCTCAGCGGAAGCTTAAACTAGGAATTAATTTATATATTGTAGCATTTGACAAACCTCAGCTCCTGATGTCTCAGCCTTACTTTATAGTCACATCTGTTAGTTTAAAGCATTTTGAGTTTATTGAAGGAGCCTTTACAAAGAAAAAACAGATGATGAAAATCTCATCTGTCAAAACTGTTATTAAAACCGGTAACAGTGTGAGGTTTTGTTTAAATTGAAAGCATCATTTATTTTTTATCAAACATTTTATAAACAATAACATTCGAGAAGGATTTGGGGGACCTGGAGAGCCCTCAACAAAATGCGGCTCATTATGTTGCTTTGTTTAATGTGCTGCTCGGAGATAAGCAGGGGATGCTTTCCATTACCTCACTGGGAGGTACAGTCGCTGGTGTGACTAGAGAGGTGGAAAAATCACCTGTGCCCAAACGCGCATTTATCAATCGCAAAGAGAGCGAGGAATAGCAGAACGCCTGGGAAGCGTTCGCGGCAAGCCAAGAGGAAAATGGGCAGAGGCGCGTCCTCAGACCTCTGCCTTTGCAGCTTTTTTTCACCCGGTCGAGAGCCAAGTTTGCGATTTAATTATCGCCATGGAAGGTGATGATGGAGAAGGAGAGAGCTGATGTCCCTCTTCGGAGCAGGGGATTATAGTTGTGGCCAGGGGACGGAGCGGGAAATCCAACCCGAGGGTTCGGGGTGCAGCCGGCTGTCCTAACGCTGCTGCAGAGCTACCGAATCGATCGTCCCCTCCTTCGGAAAGAAAAAGGAGGGGGAAGAAGAAACCCCTTTGCTCCGTAGCTTGCTGCTTTGCATGACGAGGACCGCTGTGAGCTGGAAAGATGTGCGGAGAGAAGGGTGGCGAGCATCTTCCGTGAAGTTACGCGCCGGGCAGAGCTCATCTCTTGAATCGCGCGGCCAAACCGAGAGGAATTTCCGCAGGTTTCTGAACAGTGGTTAAAATGAGCCTTTTTCATTTTGGATAAATGTGCCATTTCCACCTGCTCGTTATTTCCCTGTCAATCTCCGGGTATGAAACTATATGTGAGGTTTCTAGACTAAGTCAATCCTGGAATTCAAAAGCAGGCTAATGTACCTTTCCAAAAACGCTCCGCCAGGTGTTTCTAAAAGCTTCAATGTCTTCATCTTCAAAAAAACTCTGGAAAAAGAACAGAATTCTGGCCTTTTTCTTCTTAAAGTCTTCCTTGAAACGGGAGCGCTTTGCGCTTCAGTAAAACAGAAGTGCTTTTACCAGCCCAATCTGGGACAAGCTACTGGAAGTTCAGAAGGGTAGAGGATGTTTTTGAGGCGGAAGATAACAGGCTAACATCACAAATGCTGTCTTTCCTGCACGATTACTAAATGGGGTTTAAATGAGTCAAAACAAGGTTCACAGAACAACTTTTACATTGCAGAAAACTAAGCAGAAGAACATTTACAAACAAAGCAATTGACTTTGTTGATCATTTGAATCCCTTGGCTGCTGTTCCGAACATTTATGGTTGAATTAAACTAATGATGGGGAGATCTCAGAGGATTCGGGCTGACGAGTGGGAACGGTGCTTTCCAAAACATTCAGCATTAACCTAACTCTGCTCTCTTGAAGTCAAACTCCCCTTTTGCCTTCAGCGGGAGCGGAGCCACGCCGTCGCTGAATGTCCCTGCGGGAATGGCACGAGATTCCCTTTCAAGAGCCTGCGAGCCCTCCTGCGGCGCTCGCTCTGCTCCGCGCTCCAGCAGCCCCCAGCGCAGCAGCACGTGCGGATCTTGGTGCACAAATTCTACAAACAGGGACGTTTGGGATCCAGCTGTTCCTGTGTGGTTTCCTCGTCTTGTTTTGCCGTAGAAAGAATGAAAGGGAAAAAAAACCAAACCACAAACTGCCCTCAAAGTTTAGATATTTATTGCAAACTATCTGGTCTTTTTCAGCGCACCCATGATTTGAGCTCAGCCCGGCCTCCCTCTGTGGGACGTGGACTTTTCATGTTTTATCTCCATTTATGGTTATTGCATTGTAAACATGCAGCGAGCAGAAGTTATCATTTGCATATCTCTGAGAATTAGCCAGAAAGCTTCTCTCCCCATAAATGATTTATACTGCAACCATCACAGCTGAGTGTCTGCTCTAATCTGAAATAGCCTTTTTAAAATATCTGCCCTGGTCTTCGACCTGGAAGGCAGAGCTGATTAAGATATGCACAGAAAACATTCAGTTATGAAGTGGAGATTAGCTGGGGATCAAGTAGTGATAAAGGAAGAGCAGCAGAAAGATAAATACTGAAGGAGAACTCTATCCATTAACTAGACATGGGCTTACATTCGAATATTTTATCTAATCCTACTCCAAACTTTGGAATTTACATTCAAAATACTTCTGGTTTTAGGTAGGGCTTTACAAACCCGAAATCTGATTCATGGGCTTTTGCAAGATCCAAGGGACTTAGTTTGCCTCTTGGTGCAATTGGAAATTGGATTCTTTTTTTCTAAAATTGAATCAAGGTCGTATGACTGTCTTTGTTCCCATACCTTTGAGTTTTTCCAACTGTACTTTCAGTCTGCTGAAGCGTGTAGGATTTTGGATCGCTGGCTCTTCCTGAGCATGCATGCCTGCATACCTACACGCACTTGTATATATATTTTTCACATGCGTAATTAGCTAAACCAGTGCATACCCCAGGTGACACACAAGAAGAGTTGTTTTCTTTTGCCAGAGACTCTGTCTCATGCAGATAGATCTTTCAGAGCTCAGAGCTGTGCCGTGAAGGGAACTACTGCCTTGGGACGTTGTCCCCTTTGTTTTAGAAGCTGGAAAATAATGACAGGGGCAGAGAGTAGGAAGCTGGTAATTCACTTAAACCCACTTTTCCAAAGCGAGTCATTAATTTCTTTCAAAGCTGCTCTTCCACCTCTTTCTCTCTGTTTTTTCGCAAAAGGCGATGCGAGAGGCCGTGGCTGAAGTCCTGAGAGTTCACGTGTGGCTCAAGTTCATGGGGTCTTGCCTTGGCACGTGCAAAACGCTTCAGAAAACAAAGCACGACCTTTTTCCTCTGCCGGGCTGCGTGGATGACGCTTGCAATGACTTTGGAGCAGCCAGCTTGCACGCTGACGGTCTCTGCAGCCCCAGCCATTTGTCACAGGCGATGGCAGGTGTGGCACGGGGTTCAGGCGCTCGCTGCTGTGCTCAGGCTTGCCAAGGGTAATGCTCTTCATCAGAAAGTGCTCCTTCCACAGAGTTTCTGCCTCATTAACTCAAGAATTAGCTCGGCAGCTAAGTAGGGGTATCCTGTTTGGTTATTCTGGAAGACACCCAAACACCATTTGGAGTGTGAGCTGGTAGAGGAGTGAGTCATTTTTTTCTGATCTGCTTTGGTGTTTTCTAGTTTTTTCAACATCACCCGTACCGTGAGCTCGAAAAGGTTAAACTAAAACGATGTCTTTTCGGAACTCCATCAACACAGTTACACTTGGTAAAAAAGCATCTGAGGAGAAATAGATTAGACCCTGATTCTGTGTTCTTACGTGGTGATCCAGCACGCAGCTCGTTTAGACGTTGTGTGGTTGGGATCCCACCTCTTCCATCCTCCAGAAAAGGAACCCAGGCTGAGGTCCCCTGTGTGCTTTTACACCCGTGTTCCTGCCTTGGGTCCCCTCCAGGTAGCCGTTTTCTCCATGTGTCCTCTCCCTGCAGTGTTTTTTTCTCAATGTAACTAGGAGGGACACTGAAAGCTCTCCCCATCACACCGTTGACCCCAATTTGCTGTTTCTAGGCTGTTAATTCGTTATAAAGTTCTCAAGTTCTGGGTAAAGCACCTTCAGACACAGGATCCTATATTTCTCTAAAGTCGGTCACTTGGTGGTCACATGTCGTACACGGGCATAAACGATGCTGATGTGGGATCGTTAGTGGCTTCGCCTGGAGCGAGCTGCGATAGCAATCACTTTGCGGCGATTTGGGATGATCGACTCCCCAGCTACTCTTTGGGAGACCGCCCCGTGTGTTCGGCCTGAGAAGGGCAGCATCAAAGACTGGCTGGTGTCATCCTACAGAGGAAAAAAAGTCAAAATACACCTTGAGTCTTCTGCTCGGTGCTCCTTGCCCGTGACAAGTGTGGGTTAAAGCGACGGAGTCCGTGGGGCACCTCCCGGTGACCCTCTGAAGCCAGCCGAGAGAGGGAAGAGTTTTCGGGACTAATATTTCACTTGACTCTTCACACAATGGTACGACTCGTTTGAGTGCATTTGTTCACATGAAGTTCAGATTTCTCATTTCAGAAAAAGCCAAGGCAGCTTTCTGTTGCTTTCCCCCACCTGCCAAAGCACGCTTCCTAATCCAGTGTCTGGAGCCTCAAGTCAACATTTTAAACATCTTGTTAAAATTTCAGCTCGCAAGGACAGAACTTGCCAACAAAGCTTCTCTTACCAGCTCCAGACTGATTCACACAGAATTACTTGGTGGGTTTACACCTTTAATGCAGCCCAACAGAGGAGGAGCAATGCCCTGGAATTTTCTCTGTAACTCCTACAATCATTTGCAAATCTCTTCATAGCCAAGCCTGTCTTATAAGGTGTGAAAAGACTGCCGAGCGGGGAAGGGTCTTCACCTTTAAAGACCTGCAAAGCGTTCCCCTCTTCCTTTTCCTACGACCACTTGCTCCTCCAGTCTCCTAGTTTCTATAATTAATCGTGATTGCTCTGGGTTTGCATTTTTTTTTTTTACACTTTAATGGTTAAAATTGCCTCTTCTAGCCTTTACAACGCAAATCCACATGTTTCTTGGCTACTTTTCAGCTGCTGCTGATCGTGGCCATCCACAGCTTGGATGAAGTTATGCAATCTTGCCAACGCTTAATTGACCATGATCTGAAAAGCTGCTGCATTGTTCAGCTGAAAAAGTGTGGCCTCGCCACGAGAGCCCCACGTTTGTGCTGAACGCGCGTTTCTGCGGGAAGGCGCTGCCAGCAGAGGTTTGCCAGCACCCCTCGGGTACGGATATATTTTGCCCGCTTAAGATACCGGGGCCGTAGAGGCTGAGCGTGGTTGTGGCACAGAGCCTTCTCTCATCCACGCCGAGCTTTGCTCCCACCTGTCTTTCTTAATTATGGTAACCGCTGGAGGCTGCGAGCTTTGCCTGCCGTGCCAGCTCCAGCGTGCCTTTGCTCTCCGTGCTCTGCCAGGTTAGCGCCGACCCGCTGTACTTGACTGACAGACTTCGATTTTTTAGCCGGCAGCAAAAAAAACCACCCAACTCTCAAGTGTTTTGGTTTTTTTTCTGTGATAAGAAATCATTTCTGAGCTCTCAGTTCCACACTGCTTTCTCCCACTAGTGTCTGTGGTTTGATACACTGAGCAACAATTTCCCTGGATTTAGTGAGATCCAAGAGACCCCTGGCTTTTCATCACAGATGATCTGTCATTTCCTAGACTACGGTGCTGGTGGTTAATGTGATTAGGATGGTGTTTGGATTCGTTTCCCGATGCTTCAGATGCTCTGGAGGTGTCGCTTGAAACAGGTCGGAGGACTTGCCCTGGCTAATGACGTATTTTAACTGGGTTTAGAGGATAAGGCCGACTCATAACGTTCACTCCTTGCTGTTTGGAAGAGGTGACAGCAATAGAGGATCCAGCATTCACCCCTTCCTTTTCATTAGTTCTCTGTTTCTAGAGACTGGAGGCAGCTCTACACAACGCAAATCCCTTGGCTGTGGAAGCCCTGCGGCAAGTCGGAGCATCGCGGCACGCGGGGTAACCTGGCTGCCTGCCGGCTCCGTCTAGAGCGCCGACGGGAGACAGGACTTTCCCTGGGAGCTACGGGCAAGAAAAGCGTATTTTCTGGTCTTCTGGTACGTTACGTGAATGGCGTGTTCCATCCAAAGATGTGCTATAATCCCTATTTTAGGAAGCAGGCTATCAGATCCGAACAGCGCGGCTTCGCAGAACATCCTTGGCTGCCAGGCACTACCTTGCCTCCAGAGCAGTGAGGGGCTATGTTCTCTACTCCTAAACCTCATCCAACTTTAGTGCTCAACTTCTGATTTCTCAGTATCGAGTTTGGCTGCCTCCTACTTCTAACTTTCTATCCTTAGCACAATTCACAGGCTTTCAGCTATCTCACACTTCTCGCTCTCTAATCTTAGCGCCGCTTCTAACTATAGAGTGGCTTCAAGCTTCGGGGTCTCTCACTTTTGTTCAGGCTCTTTCTGGTGCCCGGCCAAGTAGGTGAAAGACTCAAGGAGGGGGAAGGGAGAGCTAGCACCGCTTTCGGATGTTGAGGGCTGGAGCTGAACCCATCTCGGTAGCCACTGTCATTTTTTTGACGTTTTCTTGAGATGCGCAGAAGGGTTTGGTCAGGAGAAGGTGTCTCTTCCTGCCTTGCTGGTACCTGAGTGAGCTGACATTGTGTCTGTGCTAGCAGTGTTCCCCTTCCTCTGGGAATTTTCCCAAGACTCTGAAGTTATCATTTTCGTAAAGATCCACTTAAGCAAATTTCATCTGTGTTCTGGATCTGGCTCGTCATAGCTAGCTTGGCTGATTTCGTAAGCCACAAGCTGCTCCTCTGTCAAGTGTCTTCCTGGTTTATCTCTATTTGTACCGAAGGGTGTCTATAGAGGTTGTATCAGCTTTCCTGAGTGAAACAGCTCCTCATCAAATAAAGGCTTCATATGTGGCTTTCTCCTTCACGCGTTTCATATGCAGACTTAGACTCGGCTTACTGAGGGGAAAAACAAAAGAGAATTTGTCTTGATTTTTCCTGTATTTCCCAATGTCCAGTTTTCATATCCAAATAAATCAAAAAGAGCTTTTCTCCCTAGTTCCTTGTCACGGAGCGCAAACCTAAACCTCGGCTTCGTCTTTAAAACACTTCTGCTTCAGGATGTGCTCTCAAGGGCATTTGCAAATACAGATCCATCTTGCTGGCTACCTCTTTATCTGGGATTAGTGGTATGGGCAACACTGACGTGCCTCAAAAGAGAGAACTGAGGTTCAAGGTGAGATGCCTCGGGGTGAAGAACCTCAGCCAGAGCCTGGAGGAAGGCGAAGGCACAGAAGTGACAGAAGGATTTTCTTGCTGATCTTCCTGCTTTAAAATGAGGAGATCTGCCCGGTCAAAACGGCTGAGGAGGAGTTCTTGGGTGACAGAAAATAGGGCACAAGGAGTACTTGTGTCCCGTAAGCACGAGGAATCGGAATTCAGGTTGCTTTACTTCCTAACATAGTTCTGCAAATGCAATGGTCTTTTTTTCAGATTGTAAAGCAGACATATTGTCTGGAGGGAACCTCATTTTTGCCTTCTTCAGACCCTCTCGAGCACTTCAAGGAGCACAGAAGGAAGCCGAGTGGCTTAGCTTAATGAATAAAATAAAGCAGTTGAGAAACACTGTCTCTCAAATAACCAGAAGGACCTCAAGACATCTTCGAGTCATTAAAAATGAAATAAACAACTTCCTGGCTTGCTTATATTTACCTGAATTGTGGTCCACGAGAGGAGATGCATTTGGTATGTCACAGGGAAGAGAAACGTGGATCCAGTATGGGTAATTTGACTCATTTTATATTTATGGGAATATTATGTGAAGTGCTACACAGCAGTATAGCAAAGGCCTCTCTCTCGTAACGTGCCCGTAAAAGAAAGAATCACCAGCTTGGTAATGTTTCCTGACAGGAAGTATTGATCAGAGTTTGGAAAGAATGACAAGATATTCGGAGATAACTGAACTAGGGGTAAAAGCAAAAATCTTTGTACAGTCCCCTGAGGCGAGCTGTAGCGCAGCTGTCATTGGCTGTGTGAAAATGAGTTGGTTTAGCCCAAGAAAACCCGGGTTCTCTCTATAATTAACGGAGGGAGGTTGGACTCCTGAGAGGTGATTTGTCCTGACCTAAGGCTCCTCCTGAAAGCAGATGTGCTGAATCCCTCCCTGCTTGAGATACTCACCCCTTGCGTTTGCAGCAAGAGGAGCTGGGAAGAGGAGCTCAGACCAGCTGCCTGACTCCTGGATGACTAAAGTTAGGTGCCACGAATCCCATCTGCAGACGGGTGAAGTCAGCTGTAACGAGTGGCAACGAGACTCGCTCTTGACATTCCTGAAGGCCAAGTGAAGCTTCCTTTGCTTTGGCACAGCCAGGTTTCCTCTCCTCGGTTCTGTAATACAGTTATTTGCTACTTTTATAATTTCCACAGGCATATATCCGTGTTCCAATTACTCGAGATGACGTTTGCACCAGCATGATTCATGCTGTCGATTCCTGCCTTGAGTTAGATTCAAGCGAAGTTTATTTCAGGAGCGGTGGATGCGTACCTACCAGAGTACGGAGGGGCGGGAGAAAACAGCCTTCTGCTGACTGCAAGGATGGTAAAAGTTCAGGTTTCACATCATGACAGAGACAAAGCGGTGGTCAGCCGTAAACCAGAGGGACTTTCTGCCCTGTGTTGGATCACCTGTGCGTATATCTATCTAGAAATACAGATGCAAGAAGCAGTGGTGGCCTCAGCATGGGAATACAGAGCTGGAAGCCACTAGTTGAACCTGGTATGTCTTCTCTCTCCCCTTTCTTTCTATTTTATCCTTCCTCAGTCTTCCTTTTTGCGTTGTCTTGCGAGAACACAACTTGTCAAGGCGGAGATATTCTCATCTCACCTAGCTGGGAAGCACGGAGCTTACGCAGCGATTAATCACATCACTTCTTTACTTCTTCGCGGTGCCACTCAAATGTCGACAACCCTCGGGACGTTCCTACGGTGCAGGCACACACATAGTATCCTGCTTTTTTCTGATAAGGAAACTGAGACAGTGGTGACCGTTTTCCAAATGTGGTTACCAAATCCCGGGTCCTGTCAGCTCAGTCTGTAATTTAAATGCCTAAAGACGGGATGACCCGTCGTGGAGGATGCTCTCCTGTTGCACAGAGCAAGTGCTGCTCCCTGCTGAAAATACAGGACGGGCATGTTCACACCAGTGCCTGATCGGAGGGGCTGAACGCAGTATATAGCATTTTATAATCATATTACAACGACTAAATCTGAGCAGGCACAATACGCAATTATGAAGTGCTTCCCCATTCATTCTTTCCGTTTCAGTGTGCGGTGGGAAAGTGCTATTAAAATAATAATAATAATATTAGCTCTTCTATATTTACTCGGGAGCTCAAATGCTACCAGACTACATAGCCTGAAAGGAAATGCCTCGTTCAGGCTCATTTTCAGCATAGCAGCTTCAAGACTCGTGAAAACTACATCCAGCCTTTTTTATAATAAAATACCCTTGTAATATTTATTAATGTGAAATGTGCAGCTAAATGTTTGATGAAAGAGCCATTGTATGCTTGGGTTTACAGTAAACAGTTAAAGCTCTTAAAGTGAAGTTGAAGCAAGTGGAATATTTGCTTAGATTTGGCAAGAAAAATATTGTAAATAATTCAGAGAGTGTAATTCGATTCTAGATTTTTCTGGGCTATGTGGCATATGGCCCTTCTGGTTTTGTTTTATTTAGGTTTGCTGCCTCCGTTACGTAACTGTTCTTTTTAGCCTGTAATTAAACTTCAAGGTCAACCAGGAATTAAGCGGAGAGGAAGTTCATGTAATGGAAACGAGCAGGGCTGGACCCGGCCGCGTTACATCGTGCTCCTAACGGCTGGGAAGGACGGGAGAGGGAAGGATGAGCCCAAAACCCTCCACGGAGCCGGAGGATGAGGAGGGCAGCCGGCGAGGAGAGGCGGCAGGGATGCTGCAGCCAGGAGCTGCTGCAGCCAAACTCGCGGAGGGTGTCTCAGCCCATCTCTGACCCCTTTATTCTTTCGAATAATGTGCATCGAGTCATGCCTTACATCATTTCTCATGAGCTGTCACCAAAAACCTGGTTCACATCTGAACAGCGACGATTTTTTTCTCCCTTAGAGCTCCTCAGGTGAATAGCGCTGCGTAAGTGCTAAGTGTTATTATTTATTAGTCGCATATATTCCCTAATTACTTTGCAAATATGATCATTATATTTGAAGTTACGGAGTACTTCAAACATTAATTGCCACATAACTTGCAGATTTCAGATCTGATACACAAACCTAATCATCAGTCATTAAGTATTAAAGAAGAGAGCACTGGAAATATATTAAATTACTTCAGATCGCTGATTAAACCTAATCCTTGGAAACTCCTAAACGCCCGCGGAGGCGCCAAGATTCGCTTCCAAGTGACCATTGGGAAAGGAGGCCTCAATCAGCACCGAATGCTTTAATCCTCGGGGATCTCGGAGCAGAGGAGAGGATGCGAAACCCGGGCGTGCTGGGCCCGTTCCACGCTCCCCCGGCGCCTGGGGCTGGC